>NC_079442.1:5695892-5722027 GCF_903798145.1 Danio aesculapii | reverse complement strand
ACAGAAGCTGCCCCGGGGCAGCCTGCTGGGGTCACAGACCCTGTAGCTGGACGGCAAAGGGCTCTCTGGAGCCCAAACTGCAACCCAGGGAGAGGCAGGCTCCTGGGGCAGCCCACTGGGGTCACAGACCCTTCAGCTGGAGGACAAGTGGCCCTCAAGAGCCCAAACTGCAACCCAGGGAGAGTGGCTGGCCCCTGGGGCAGCTTGCTGAGGTCAGAGGCCCTGTAGGTGGAAGCCAAGGGGCTCTCAGGAGCCCAAACTGCCTCCCAGGGAGAGTGGCTGGCCCCTGGGGCAGCTTGCTGGGGTCAGAGGCCCTGTAGGTGGAAGGCAAGGAGCCCTCAGGAGCCCAAACTGCAAGCCCAGGGAGAGTGCCTGCCCCTGGGGCAGCCCGCTGGGGTCACAGACCCTGTAGCTGGATGGCAAGGGGCCCTCAAGAGCCCAAACTGCAACCCAGGGAGAGTGGCTTGACCCTGGGGCAGCCCACTGGGGTCACAGACCCTTCAGCTGGAGGGCAAGGGCCCTCAAGAGCCCAAACTGCACCCCAGGGAGAGTGGCTGGCCCCTGGGGCAGCTTGCTGAGGTCAGAGGCCCTGTAGGTGGAAGCCAAGGGGCCCTGAGGAGCCCAAACTGCAACCCAGGGAGAGCCGCTTGGGCAGCCCACTGGGGTCACAGACCCTTCAGCTGGAGGACAAGGGGCCCTCAAGAGCCCAAACTGGCACCCAGGGAGAGTGGCTCGACCCTGGGACACTGTGACCTTTTATGTGAAGCTGCTTTGACACAATCTACATTGTATAAGCGCTATACAAATAAAGGTGAATTGAATTGAATTGAATTGAATTGGGGCAGCCCGCTGGGGTCACAGACCCTGCAGCTGGAGGACAAGGGGCCCTCAAGAGCCCAAACTGCAACCCAGGGAGAGTGGTAGGCCCTGGGGCTGCCCACTGGGGTCACAGACCCTTCAGCTGGAGGACAAGGGGCCTCAAGAGCCCAAAATGACACCCAGGGACAGTAGCTGGCCCCTGGGGCAGCCTGCTGGGTCACAGACCCTTCAGCTGGAGGACAAGGGGCCCTCAAGAGCCCAACCTGCCATCCAGGGACAGTAGCTGGCCCCTGGGGCAGCTTGCTGAGGTCAGAGGCCCTGTAGGTGGAAGCCACGGGGCCCTGAGGAGCCCAAACTGCAAGCCCAAGGAGGGTGCCAGGGCCCTGGGGCATTCAGCTGGGGTCACAGACCCTGTAGCTGGACGGCAAGGGGCTCTCTGGAGCCCAAACTGCCTCCCAGGGAGTGGCTGGCCCCTGGGGCAGCCCGCTGGGGTCACAGACCCTGCAGCTGGAGGGCAAGGGGCCCTCAAGAGCCCAAACTGCAACCCAGGGAGAGTGGCTGGCCCCTGGGGCAGCTTGCTGGGGTCAGAGGCCCTGTAGGTGGAAGGCAAGGAGCCCTCAGGAGCCCAAACTGCAAGCCCAGGGAGAGTGCCTGGCCCCTGGGGCAGCCCGCTGGGGTCACAGACCCTGTAGCTGGATGGCAAGGGGCCCTCAAGAGCCCAAACTGCAACCCAGGGAGAGTGGCTTGACCCTGGGGCAGCCCACTGGGGTCACAGACCCTTCAGCTGGAAGACAAGGGGCCCTCAAGAGCCCAAACTGCCACCCAGGGACAGAAGCTGGCCCCTGGGGCAGCCTGCTGGGGTCACAGACCCTGTAGCTGGACGGCAAGGGGCTCTCTGGAGCCCAAACTGCAACCCAGGGAGAGTGGCAGGCTCCTGGGGCAGCCCACTGGGGTCACAGACCCTTCAGCTGGAGGGAAAGGGGCCCTCAAGAGCCCAAACTGCAACCCAGGGAGAGTGGCGCCCCTGGGGCAGCTTGCTGAGGTCAGAGGCCCTGTAGGTGGAAGCCAAGGGCTCTCAGGATCCCAAAGAACCTCCCAGGGAGAGGGGCTGGCCCCTGGGGCAGCCCGCTGGGGTCACAGACCCTTCAGCTGGAGGGCAAGGGGCCCTCAAGAGCCCAAACTGCAACCCAGGGAGAGTGGCTGGCCCCTGGGGCAGCTTGCTGAGGTCAGAGGCCCTGTAGGTGGAAGCCAAGGGGCCCTGAGGAGCCCAAACTGCAAGCCCAGGGAGAGTGCCAGGGCCCTGGGGCAGCCCGCTGGGGTCACAGACCCTGTAGCTTGAGGGCAAGGAGCCCTCAGTAGCCCAAACTGCAAGTACAGTCCAGGTAGAGAGGTCGGCCTCTGGGTAGCTTGCTGGGGTCAGGGACCCCTTTGTGGAGGGAAAGGGGCCCTCTGAGGCCCAGACTGCAAGTCCAGGGAGAAAGGTTGGCCTCTGGGTAGCTTACTGGGTTTAGGGACCCCTTAGGTGGAGGGCAAGGGCCCCCATGGGTCCCAGACTGCAAGTCCATGGAGAGAGGTTTTCCACTGGGTAGCTTGCTGGGGTCAGTGACCCCTTTAGTTGGAGGGAAAGGGGGGCCTCTGGGGCCCAGACTAGAAGACAAGGTAGAGAGTTTGGCCCCTGGGTAGCTTGCTGGGGTCAGGGACCCTTAGGTGAAGGGCAAGGGGCCATAAGGAGCCCAGACTGCAAGTCCAGGGAGAGAGGTTGGCCTCTGGGTAGCTTGCTGGGGTCAGGGACCCCTTAGGTGGAGGGCAAGAGGGCCTTCTGGGGCCCAGACTGCAAGTCCAGGGAGAGAGGTTGGAACCAGGGTAGCTTGCTGGGCTCAGGAACCCGTAATTGGAATGTAAGGGGCGCTCTGTGGCCCAAACTGCAAGTCCAGGGGGAGAGGTTGGCCACTGGGTAGCCTGCTGAGGTCAGGGACCCGTTAGGGGGAGGGCAAGGGGGCTCTCTGGGGCCCAGATTGCTAGTCCACGAAGTAAGGTTGGCCGCTGGGTAGCCTGATGAGTTCAGGGACCCGTTAGGGGGAGGGCAAGGGGCCCTCTGGGGCCCAAACTGCAAGTCCAGTCCAGGTAAAGAGGTCGGCCGCTGGGTAGCTTGCTGGGGTCAGGGACCCCTTATGTGGAGGGCAAGGGGCCCTCTGGGGCCTAGACTGCAAGTCCAGGGAGAGAGGTTGGCCTCTGGGTAGCTTGCTGGGTTCAGGGACACCTTAGTTGGAGGGTAAGTGGGCCCTCTGGGGCCCACACTGCAAGTCCAGGGAGAGAGGTTGGCCCAATGGGTAGCTTGCAGGGGTCAGGGTCACGTTAGGCAGAGGGCAAGAGGGCCCTCTGGGGCCCAGACTGCAAGTCCAGGTAGAGAGGTCGGCCGCTGGGTAGCTTGCTGGGGTCAGGGACCCCTTATGTGGAGGGCAAGGGGCCCTCTGGGGCCTAGACTGCAAGTCCAGGGAGAGAGGTTGGCCTCTGGGTAGCTTGCTGGGTTCAGGGACACCTTAGTTGGAGGGTAAGTGGGCCCTCTGGGGCCCACACTGCAAGTCCAGGGAGAGAGGTTGGCCCAATGGGTAGCTTGCAGGGGTCAGGGTCACGTTAGGCAGAGGGCAAGAGGGCCCTCTGGGGCCCAGACTGCAAGTCCAGGGAGAGAGGTTGGCCCCTGGGTAGCTTGCTGGGGTCAGGGACCCTTTAGTTGTAAGCCAAGGGGGCCCTATGAGGCCCAGACTGCACGTCCAGGGAGAGAGCTTGGGCCCAGGGTACCTTGCTAGGGTCAGGGACCCCTTCAGTGGAGAGCAAGGGGCCCACTGGGGCCAAGACTGCAAGTCCAGGGAGGGAGGTTGGCCCCTGGGTAGCTTGCTGGGGTCAGGGACCCCATAGGTGGAGGGCAAGGGGGCCGTCTGGGGCCCAGACTGCAAGTCCAGATAGAGAGATTGGCCCCAGGGTAGCTTGCTGGGGTCAGGAACTCCATAATTGGAGGGCAAGGGGGCTCTCTGGGGCCCAGATTCCAAGTCCATGGAGTAAGGTTGGCCGCTGGGTAGCCTGCTGAGGTAAGGGACCCGTTAGGGGGAGGGCAAGGGGCCCTCTGGGGCCCAGACTGCAAGTCCAGGGAGAGAGGTTGGCCCAATGGGTAGCTTGCAGGGGTCAGGGTCACGTTAGGCAGAGGGCAAGGGCCCCCATGCGTCCCAGACTGCAAGTCCATGGAGAGAGGTTTTCCACTGGGTAGATTGCTGGGGTCAGTGACCCCTTAGTTGGAGGGCAAGGGGGCTCTCTGGTACCCAGACTGCAAGTCCAGGGAGAGAGGTTGGCCCAATGGGTAGCTTGCTGGGGTCAGGGACCCATTATGTGGAGGGCAAGGGGCCCTCTGGGGCCCAGACTGCAAGTCCAGGGAGAGAGGTTGGCCCAATGGGTAGCTTGCAGGGGTCAGGGTCACGTTAGGCAGAGGGCAAGGGCCCCCATGCGTCCCAGACTGCAAGTCCATGGAGAGAGGTTTTCCACTGGGTAGATTGCTGGGGTCAGTGACCCCTTAGTTGGAGGGCAAGGGGGCTCTCTGGTGCCCAGATTGCAAGTCCAGGGAGTAAGGTTGGCTTCGGGGTAGCTTGCTTGGGTCAGAGACCCCTTAGGTGGAGGGCAAGGGGGCCCTCTGGGGCCCAGACTGCAAGACAATGGAGAGAGGTTGGCCCCTGGGTAGCTTGCTTGGGTCAGGGACCTTTAGGTGAAGGGCAAGGGGCCATAAGGAGCCCAGACTGCAAGTCCAGGGAGAGAGGTTGGCCCCTGGGTAGCTTGCTGGGGTCAGGGACCCCTTAGGTGGAGGGCAAGGGGGCCCTTGGGGCCCAGACTGCAGGTCCAGGGAGAAAGGTTGGCCTCTGGGTAGCTTACTGGGGCCCAGACTGCAAGTCCAGGGAGAGAGGTTGGCCTCTGGGTAGCTTGCTTGGTTCACGGCCCCCTTAGGTGGAGGGCAAGGGCCCCCATGCGTCCCAGACTGCAAGTCCATGGAGAGAGGTTTTCCACTGGGTAGGTTGCAGGGGTCAGTGACCCCTTAATTGGAGGGCAAGGGGGGCTCTCTGGTGCCCAGATTGCAAGTCCAGGGAGTAAGGTTGGCCCCGGGGTAGCTAGCTGGGGTCAGAGACCCCTTAGGTGGAGGGCAAGGGGCCCTCTGGGGCCCAGACTGCAAGACAATGGAGAGAGGTTGGCCCCTGGGTAGCTTGCTTGGGTCAGGGACCTTTAGGTGAAGGGCAAGGGCCATAAGAAGCCTATGTGTCATAGGAAGCCTATGTGTCTTCGCTATGTTTGTGTGTGTATGTGTCTGGGCTATGTGTTTGTGTCCTCATTGTGTGTGTGTTTGAAATTTGTAATGACATTGTGTGTGACTCATAGTTGCAACTCCACAAAAACTGCATCAAATACAGATTGTTAAAGTTCTTACTGTAGTATTTCTCACACACGTTACGTGAGATCTGCTTCCTGAGGCAGCCGAGGGCGGCGATTGCTGATGGGCACGTGGGAACGGTGGGCGGGGAGGACTAGCCTTAAAGGCCCAGTATAAAAAAACAGCAAAAAAAAATTCCCAGCTATAATAGACACTTCAAACAGCTATAATAAATAATCTGATGGGTGTTTTGAGCTGAAACTTTACAGACACATTCTGGGGACACAAAAGACAAAAGATATTAAATATGAAAAAAGGGGTAACCTATGTGCCCTTTAAAACAG
The DNA here is from genome assembly GCF_903798145.1 of Danio aesculapii. Taxonomy (NCBI): domain Eukaryota; kingdom Metazoa; phylum Chordata; class Actinopteri; order Cypriniformes; family Danionidae; genus Danio; species Danio aesculapii. The sequence continues at coordinate 5,716,459 of NC_079442.1, read as the reverse complement.
TAGCAGCATCCATGGTCCAAAGTAAATGCATATTTCACACAGAGGCATCATTTACATTATATTAAGGCATACATGCCTTGATACCCACGGTTCATTTTAATGTCTAAAGGAAAAGTCTAAAAGATGTAATTTGGACAATTGTACTTAGTCAGAATGTGACCAATTTCTACTTTTCTAAATTTAGATTTCTACTTTTTAAACATTTTTAAAACTAATTTTAAATATTATACTGTTTCAGTATTTATTGTATCCCTTTCTATTTCTGAGCATATGAAATTAATTTGAAATGACAAGGGTAATTTGTTATCGTTTACAAGGTTTTGTTTTTCATGAGTACATTTTGATTCACTGTTGTAACAGGGTTTTTACTCCCGTTCTTCAACTGTATGATGTACTTGATGTACTTAAGTTTTAATATTTTAACCTTTGCATACTGTTTTTAGTATTCAGCAAGTTTTGTGGCAGCTTGTTTTTATTATTACTTATTATTCTTATAATGTTATAATTACTGCAATTAATTCTTTACTCAGATTACTATGAATTAGCACATTGTGTGTACATGTAAACAGCAAGTATGTGTATCACAGATTTTTATCAATGATGTTTAAGAAACAATTAAAAACTTCTCATTCATTCATAATTTTCTTGAAGTATGCATCTAACCCCAGTCAGTGTTTTTGTTGTTACTGGTCCTGGTAAACCATGTTTGACCCTTTCAACCACTTTGCTTGTTGTGTATGAATGATTTACACAAGCAGACCCTTTAAACCTGTGTGTCCCAACAAACCATGATACAGATGACCCTATAAGCCTGTAAAAAAAAAAGGTGTAATTTTTCCATTCAACTCCATGGTCACGTGTGATTTGTTAAGTGAGATGAATCTTAATGAGGCTTAACAGATTGTTTGATATATAAATTTCATTTGTAGGTTGTAAGGAAAGGTGTGTCCCCCTAAACCACAGTGGTTACATGCTGTCCCTGTAAACACTATATACCTGTATGTGTGTGTGCGTGCGTGCGTGCGTGCGTGCGTGTGTGTGTGTGTGTGAGAGATTGAGTGAGAGAGAGACAAAAATGTCTGTTACTGTACTGGTTTACTAGATCACAAGGTTTTAAGTCAAAAGTCCATATAAACAGATGGTTGTTTTCTAACAATGGTTTTCCATGTTGGGCTTTACCAAGATCAACTAATTTAACTTAGTTTGATTAGAAGCTACTTTGGGCAATTTTTTCATTATTATTATTATAAATATTAAATTACATATAAATTAAATTATTGTCATATTTTCACTCAAGTAGCAAGCAAACACTCATACATGGGTATGAGTTAATACTGTGAAAACCCATAAATGTACTTTTGTATGGGCGTGTTAAACTTTTTTTTCCCCTCTGGTTTCTGAAACATTAAATAACTTTTACAATAACCCATGTACAAAAGTTAATGATTTAAAAATATTTATGTTTATATTTGTGATAAATGAAAAATTGTATATAGCAAATGTAATATACATACCTCAAAATAGATTAGAATTGTTAATTTTGTTAAACTACATTATTGTCGTTGTCAGATTTCTTTATATCAATGGTGCCCAAACTTTTTCTTATAAAGGGCAAACTTGATTGAGGGCTGTGGGCCCAAATTGAATATACCAAACTACCATAAATTTTCCATGAGTAATTTCCTAATTTATTTGCTAATATTTAAAATTAGCTAGAAAACGTTGCTTTAAAACTAATTAATTAATGATGCAGTATCATTTTTAATGATTTTTAATGAATTTATTATAGTAAAAACATAAACAATCCCATTTATAACACAATGGAGACCAATGCTGAATACACTAATCGAGATGCTCCTGCCTTTGCCTTGATTTGCTTGCTGATCTCTTGTGCACTGTCCTTTATCTGTCAAGTGGCAGTATTTACATTGTAAAAGTCTGATTCATTTACAAAATCTAATTTTAGGTGGCTTTTTTGTAGCCCTCATTTAAACAAAAAACAAAATGTTACATTAAATTGGAAATGACTGTCTTTGTCAAAGGCATTCACCCCAACCAACTCCCTATCGGTCTTCCTCTGTTTTCAGAGTTAGGTTACATAGGTTACCAATGGTGTAAAGTAACAAATTACAAATACTCAAATTACTGTAATTGAGTAGTTTTTCTCAGAAATTGTAATTTACGAAGTGGTTTTAAAAATGTGCACTTTTACTTTCCCTTGGGTACATTTTTAGTGCAGTAACTGAACTTTTACTTCACTACTTTTCCTTCAGCCTGCAGTCACTACTTTTTTTTATTGTCTATGGGGATTAGAAGATACAGTCCTGTGATTCTGGTCCAATCAAATCACACAGAGAAGGGTAAACTGGCATCATAATGACTACCTCGAGACATGGGCGATTTAGAATCGCAGCAAACTGTTTGGAAGCATTAAAAGTGTCCAAGAACATGTCCAAAATCTTTACACGCTTCAACTCGGAGACTGTATGTCCCTGATGAGAAGATGACGGATGTTTACTGAAATGGTCTTAAAAACAACCAGAAGGCCCAAGACGTCAACCATGACGTCAGATTGACATTGTATCTCCAATGTCGTAGGGTTGTTGCATTTTGTTTGGAAATGAAAATCGGGTTGACGTCAGAACTCGACGTCAGGCCGAACATCAACGTCCAACGTAAAAAACAACTAAAAATCAACGTCTAATGATGTTACAGCTTGATGTTGTGTGAACGTAAACACTGACATCTATCAGACGTTGGATTTTGGTTACCATACCTGACGAATAAATGTCAGTATTTGACGTCAATGTGACGTTGGTTTAAGAATTTGGCTCGACGTTGGACTTTTGTCACTTTCCAACACAACCCAAAATCAACCAAATATCAACGTAATTTCACATCATATTGGACGTCAAATAATGTTTCCTTAGACGCGGCTAGACATTGAATTTTGGTCACCTGACGTCACAACCTAAATCTAACCTAATATTAATGTCTTGAGACGTTGTGTGCCTGCTGGGAAATAACTAAATGTACTACAGAATGTTACGTTTACACACATCCACAAATTACATGTAAATGCATCAGCTTTTTACAGTGTAATACTTATTCTTGAGTACTTTGGAAAGGTCTACTTTTTACTCATACTTTGAGTAATATTTACAACAGATAATTTTACTTTACTTGCACTACATATTTAGGCAAGTAATGGTACTTTTACTTAGTATGGTTTTCAGTACTTATTCCACCACCATGGGCCAACTTTTGGCCTGCGGGCCCTACTTAGGTCACCTCTGCTTTACAAATTAATATTATATTTTATAAATTCATTTAATTTTAATAACGTATTTTTACCACTTTCGGCAAAAAGCTGTTTATAAACGTGTGCTATACTATTTTGTTGGTGTATTCAGAACTGCTGTCCAACAATTCAGTATTTAACTAGTTTGCATATTTAAACATTTGAAATTTAAATGTTTAATTTAGGACCGAAAGAAAATAGAACTAATATCCACTCGACCTCCACTACAGTCCCTCAGGCAATGAAGCGACCGTTTCCTGAAAACAAATATGAGGTGCGCATGCGCGTTGGCTATTCAAGACACAAACGCTGCAGTTTGTTGCGTTTTCATCCCGGAAAGGAGTGTCGAGATTGTCATGTTTCATTTATTCTCCTGACGACAGCTTTTTACAGAGAACGCGGTAAGGTTAATTTGACACTAATATATAACATTTATCTTAGACGAAGGGGAAAAATGTGACTGTAGTATTATCGTAGTAGCATTAGCAAGTATGCAATGTTTACCACAGTTTTCATTCTAAATGTATGGTTTCATTTCAAAGTTTACATTCACATTAGAACATGTTTGGGGTTGCTTTTACAAAGATTACATCTACTAATTTGCTTTATAATTCAGATAGCAAAATGTTGTTGTATTGTGTTAAGAGCACAGTAGCTGTACAGTAGGAACTTGGTGCCGTGTTGTAAAATTCTCTGGCGATGATTAATAATAGCACAGACACTGTTACCTAAACCACTCCTATGAGATCTGCTTTTGATCCTGTGTTACATCCTGTACTGAAGCGCCGCGAGCGAGTGTGGTTTAACTATTTGTTCATGTTGATGTAAATATAGGAGTACAGTTGGTGTTAACATCGCTTGGGTACGTCGAATTACTGGTTTTAGAGTCTCAGCACCCACGAATAAACAAATATTTTTTTAAGTATAAGTGATTATTTCATTATAACTATCTTTTTGTCAAATTTTTCATTCCTGTCAACACTGATATGGACTGAACTTCAACTCTGAAAACTTGACTGACAGTTTTAATTTACTAGAACTTCTATGTTAAGCTGCTTTGACACAATCTACATTGTAAAAGCGCTATAGATTAATGTTTGAGAAATAAAATAATGTAACATCATGTATAAGCAGGTTAATTTTTTATATACTAATGTAAATAGCCTCAGTCTGTTCATCATTTTTAATATTACACTAACAATGTAAAAAAAATAACCTTAAGTTTACTTTAAGATGCCAGTAAATATTTTACAACCCATAATAGGCCTTTTACTTTCTTAAAAAAGTCCTATGTAACTGATAACAGGAATGGAAAAACAGGTTTTCAAACATGTGGTTCATAATATGACACTGTAGACTTTTTTAGGTTTAAAACCATTGTGTGCTGTTGGGGATTGTTTCATCCCGTCTGAAGTGATTTTGAGTCTTAATTGGCCACACTTTCAGCAAATGGAATGATTTTTGTTGACAAATATTCTTTGGACACAAATTTTTGGGTAAATGCTTTGAAAAACTTAACAATACAATGTTGTGAAATTGACTACTCTTTCGTTATGTTGGGGGCGTGTTTTTGCCCCATTGAATTGCATTAAATAAAGAACATAATTTGATTGTAAAGCCGTGACACCATATAAGTATGTATTCTTGATTTTTGCTGGTTTTCCTTGTTGGGAAGAGGTCAAATTTCTCATTTTTACTGTTGTACATGTTTGTGGCTAAACCAGCCTCTAACACAATGAAAGTGTAGTAAATTCATTGCATTTTCAGAGATAAAGATTGGTTAAAAAGGTGAAATTTATCCACTATGTAAAATTTATCCACTAACTAAAATTAATTATAATTTAACTTTATAATCTTAATAACCTAAATATGGACAAACCAATTGTTGTTTATTGCTCAGATTTTTTTTATAATTTAATAAAACATTTTAAATATATGTTTTGTTAAGTTTATTAGTCTTATTGCATTTTGTAAAATTGTTGCTCATATTTGGGGTACGCATGCAGTGTTCATAATTCATTCTTACCTCATAAATGAATGTAAACTGGGTTATAATTGGTTATTATTATGTTGCAATATTAATGGTATAAAAAAGGATGGATCTGTTAAGGAATATATTGAGACAGTGCTGTTATTTTACAAACATTAAATGAGTGAAAGTAAAACTACAATTTTGACTTTAATGCTTTTGGATTTTTAGTTTTTCAAAGTAACTTGGAAGTAATTAGTAATCTGATTACTTTTACATGCATTAATCAAATCGGATTGCAATTTTTCAAGTAGTAACTTACTCAACACTGCTAGTCCCCAAACTGCTAGTCACTGCTAGCACATTTTAAACCGTTTCTAAACAGGGGCGGTCGCCTGTGGCAACATCACAACTTCCTGGGTTTAAATTCTGATCGAGAAAGAAATGACCTTGGGGTTTCAGAACTAAAATAATTAGTTCACCAATAACGATAATTTACTCAGCCTCAAGCAGTTCTAAACCTATATGAGTTTCTTTTTTTCTGTTGAACACAAAAGAAGACATTTTGAAGAAAACTGAAAACCTGAAACCATTGACTAGGAAAAGCAAAAACTATAAAAGTCAATGGTTCTAGCTTTCTTTAAATTACCTTCTTTTGTGTTCAACAGAATAAAGAAACTCATAAAGGTTTTTGAAACAAGTGGAGGAAAGAAGAGTTATTGATGACAAATTATTGTCAACAATTCCAAGTTTGGCTATAAATATCTATGCTAGGGCTTCTCGATGCTGGTAAAATATGTAATATTCTATATTCAGACATCGATAATGATATTTCGCACAATATATTTCAAAAACTCAATTTCATCAGCAAATTAAAAAACTATTAGATCATGATCATACTAAAATAGGACAGCTAAAAATATTTATCTAAGCTAATTAAGTAATAAATCTACGTGAACGTGCAAACATTTAAACTTTAATACACCACCTATGACTAAAAACTTCATGGCTCAGGGGTAAGCACTGTCGCCTCAAGCAAGAAGGTCACTTATTCGAGTCCCGGCTAGGTCAGTTGGCATTTCTGTGTGGAGTTTGTATGTTCTCCCTGTGTTGGCGTGGGAGTCACTATAGGTTAATAGAATAAACTAAATTGTTCGTAATGTATGTGTGTATGTCCTGGTCCTCCAGGTTGGCGGTTGAGCATTGGGCTAACGACCCACCTTGTAATAATTAGATGTTTACGAAACACCAACATGGTGGCTAAATATCAACTTCGATATATAATAACGGCCCTGGAAGTATGTATGTATGTTTGTATGTATGTATGAATGTATGACTGAAAACCTTAGCGGAAATTTCACCAGTTTTTTGCAATTGCTCCGTTTATTAATATTATTATCATTATTATGAATTTTTTTTATTTTTTTGTAATTATTATTAGGGATCAGGCACCAGTGGTTTGTAGGCCCTATTAGGATTGCTCTGTTTATTATTATTATTATTATTATTATTATTATTATGAGGGATTGAGCACCGGTGGGGCGTAGGCCCTATTGGAATTGCTCTGTTTTTTGTTATTATTATTATTATTATTATTATTATTAGGGAAGAATGAATGTAGCGGCAACTATGAATTTAATTTATTGTACTCCTCCACAATAGGGATATTGCATGTACTTTTGTCGCGATAACGATACATCTTAGATCAATTTTATTATGCAGTATATGCTATATGAAGTGTACTTTTTTTTGTTTATTTATTTTTTTCTCCCCTTTCAGAAAGCCCTTTTATAAGGTGTTTGTGATCAAGCATGATGGGTGCTCTCGGGAACGGTCGACGTGGTGGACGCTCTCCATCTCTGCTGATGGCAGCGCTCATCTCCTTCATCCTCCTGCTCGCCTTCAACTACTGGGTCTCCAACTCCAGAAACGTGGAGCTGCAGGTCTGAGCAATTCCAGCATTATGGATGTGACATTTACAGTAAAAACTCAAAATATAAGTTCACAGAGAGTGTAGATGTTAACGTTATATTGAAACATCTGTTAACATTTTCCAAAACTACTAACCACAGATTTAAGGGATCAGAAAAATGTCAACCTGTAAACAATTTTTATATTTTAAATGAGGAAAATAATCATGCATTATGGATGTGACCAAAAAAGTAAGTTTAAATAATTTGTAGAAATTCTATGAATTAGATCCCGTTTACTATAATACATTTTAGTTTTAAAACGCATAAGGTTTGCTACGGTTACGCCTTTCATCCACACTACCCCGGATTTTTCAAGCCTGCTTTAAAGTGCTGCTGCTCCGTGTCAGTGTGGATGAGGGAAAACGGAGACATCTGAAAATGAAGGCGTGGCTGCAGACATTCTGATTGGGGCTTTTTCCTCAATATTAAGGACAGTCTTGCATCCTTTCCTTGTAAGTTCAGACTTCACAAGTTTGAAATGGAAAACAAACTCCCAAAGACACGTCAGGTAAATCTTCAAAGTGAAAAGTGTACTTTATAACGTCTTTTACATCACCCTGGCTACGTTGTTTCGCTATCTTAATAAAATGAAAACATAAAATAAGGAACTATTTTCATTTTGATATTAACAACTTAACAGACAGCAGAAATGTTGAGGCATCGTGTGGCTACATATTTATATGATTGTCATCTTCACTGTATGCATATTTATAACAAAAACAACTGCCTCCTTTTATTTTCAATAAATACGTTTACATGGACACCAATAATCCTTAATATGATTAAACTATACTCTGATTAAGAGTCTACCATGTAAACAGCGATTTTTTTTTTTTTTTTTTTTTTTTTTTTTTTTTTTTTTGATTCATTTAATCTGATTAAGGTCATAAGAGAAATGGAATTACTTTCTTTGTTGTCCACAAGTGGAAATTTATCTATGGCTTCACGACACAATCAGCGTTCACATTACACACATCACAGAAAAAAACATGCAACACAAATACATTCAATGTCATCATATATATATCACATTAAAAACTCTATTTAAAACCCTATATACACTTAGAACCCAGTATTTAAAATTCTAATGGCAGTTGGCACAAAAGACATTTGATACACATTTTTCTTTACTTGAGGTTGCCTAAAACGTTTTTTTTGATGGCAAGAGCTGAAATTTTTTTATTTAAGGGATGTGAACAATCTTCAATAATGACGTGTTTTCTGTTTAATTCTCATCGAATAAATTTCAATTGGTTGTCTTTGTGCTTTACCTACAATTGCATTGGCAATTTTTACTACTCGACACAGTTTTTGCTTTTCCTTAATTGGCAACAGTCCATACAGTCATGTTAAAACTCACAAAACTTTGAACCAAGTTCTTGTATAGCATCTCCAGAATATCTTAGCTCACTCCAAATTGTTGTAACCTCCTAATGATATAATCTCTGAATTGCTTTTTTTTGAAAATACACTCTGCATTTGCAGCAAATGTCGATCCACCATCAATAAATGTTTTAAACATCTAACTGTCTCTATTTCATGTCCCTCAAGGACCAAAGGTTTTAACCCTTGACTAAGAACTAGTTTATTTCTGCTAATTATCATCTCCTTGGTTTTATTAAAATTGATCTACAGTGAACTCCTTTTACACCAATTAAAACATGGATTATGTCGATTTTAGTCACATTATTGAAGTGCAGTACAGACATGTAAACACACAAACAAACTATTACCAACGTGTAGGACTTTTCGCTGCATTTTGCAACAGGATCCCCACACACACACACGGCTTGACACTATTCTTTGCACCTACTGAGTCAGTAAAGACCACAGACACATACACCTTGAAATGCAGTTTTTTTTTCTTCTATTTAGCATGCAGTATGAAATTCAATTAAAACACTCTTCCAGAAGTTCATAGATGCATTCAGTATCTCGTTTGTCATGGGGGGCATGCATGAAATGTACCTGAATGAAAGTGAAAGTGCCGTTAAAGTAAACACCAGAAATTACATGAACGTCCTGGGAAAACGTGGATAGCACGGTGACGCAATGACGTTAATCGAATTATGTGCTATAACATGTAAAACGGGATCATGAAAGGAACATTCAAAAAGCGACTGTATACACCTTAATCATATTATTGTCTTAATTAGATTAAGGCAATAATTTGATTACTGATGTCTATGTAAACATATTGATCGAAAAATATAAAGCATACCCTCTTTTTTTGCTGAATATCAGTTTTAATAATCAATCATGGCAATCAATAATACAATAAGTTTATGCAATAAAGGAATTAAAGGAAAACAATCAGTCAAATGTGCAGAATCGGTGTACGTGGTTACATAAATTAATATATTACCTTTTCTTTGCTCTCAGCCAAACACGTTACCTGATCGATTCCAAAGACATAAGAGTGGTTAGATATAGACAAGAACAATTAACTAGATATTAAAGTTTGAAGACAAACTTTATGGTGGCTTGAAAAGCCAAGTCTAAAAGTTTGAAGTCGTTTTAAAGTGTAAATAACTGAAGCAGTTTTTATGAAGTTTGAAACAGTCGGCATAGATAAGTACATATGTTAGCATGTTTCTGGGTTGTTGCTAGGCGGTTGCTAAAGTATTCTGAGTGTTTGCTAGGCAGTTGCTAACATAAATTAGCATGTTTCTAGCATTAATTAGCATGTTACTAGCATGATTCTAGCATGAATTAGCAAGTAACTAGCATGATTCTAACATGAATTAGCATGTAACTAGCATGATTCTACCATGAATTAGCATGCGTCTAGCATGAATTAGCATGTAACTAGCATTATTCTAGCATGAATTAGCATGATTCTAGCATGAGTTAGCATGTAACTAGCATGATTATAGCATGGATTAGCATGTTTCTAGCATGAATTAGCATGTTGTTAGCATGATTCTAGCATGTTGTTAGCATGATTCTAGCATGAACTAGCATGTTTCTAGCATAATTCTAGCATGAATTAGCATGTTACTACCATGATTCTAGCATGAATTAGCATGTTATTAGCATGATCCTAGCATGAATTAGCATGTTACTAGCATGATTCTAGCATGAATTAGCATGTTACTAGCATGATTCTAGCATGAATTAGCATGTTACTAGCATGATTCTAGCACGAATTAGCATGTTATTAGCATGATCCTAGCATGAATTAGCATGTTACTAGCATGATTCTAGCATGAATTAGCATGTTACTAGCATGATTCTAGCATGTTACTAGCATGATTCTAGCATGAATTAGCATGATCCTAGCATGATTTAGCATGTTACTTGCATGTTTCTAGCATGAATTAGCATGTTACTAGCATGAATTAGCATGATTCTAGCATGTTACTAACATGATTCTAGCATGAATTAGCATGTTGTTAGCATGATTCTAGCATGAATTAGCATGTTATTAGCGTATTTTTAGCATGAATTAGCATGTTACTAGCATGTTTCTTGCATGTTGTTAGCATGATTCTAGCATGAATTAGCATGTTTCTAGCACGAATTAGCATGATTCTAGCATGAATTAGCATGTTATTAGCATGAATTAGCATGTTACTAGCATGAATTAGCATGTTGTTAGCATGATTCTAGTATGAATTAGCATGTTACCAGCATGTTACTAGCATGAATTAGCAGGTTACTAGCATGATTCTAGCATGAATTAGCATGTAACTAGCATGATATTAGTATGTTACTAGCATGATTCTAGCATGAATCAGCTTGTTTCTAGCATGAATTAGCATGTTGTTAGCATGAATTAGCATGTTACTAGCATGACTAGCATGTCACTAGCACATTTCTAGCAATATTAGCATGTCAGTAGGAAGTTTAAACTGTTAGCATGTGTTAGAAAAGCTAGTCACAGTCTCTGGGACAGTTGCTAGGGTGCTGAAATTGGTTGCTAGGGAGTGGCTAGTAAGTTTAAAGGTAATCAGTGATTGGCTGCTGGCTAGACTGAGTTGAATGAGGCCAGACTCTAGTCTGTAGGACAGTCTGATGCAGAGTTATGAGCTCACAAAGGTTGATCCAATGTTAAGTCAATGACAGTCTTTTACAATGGAAGTCAAGTCTATGGGACAGTTGCTAGGGTGCTGTAAGTGGTTGCTAGGGAGTGGCTAGTAAGTTAAGAAGTCATCAGTTATTGGCTGCTGGCTAGACTGAGTTAAATGAGTCCAGTTAGAAGTCTGTAGGACAGTCTGATGCAGAGTTATGAGCTCACAAAGTTTGACCCAATGTTAAGTCAATGGGACTTTTGGGATTTTTCTGGGTCGTTTTTCGGAAAACCCAAAGTCGGATCAGTTAGAAAAGATATAGCAACCCGAGTCAGACCAGTTTGAAGGTTTGACGAAAGTTTGAAGTATGTAGCTTGAAAGGCCTAGGAGGAGATACACTTAGAAATTAGTCTCAGAAGAAGAAGAAGAAGAAGAAGTTTTGATAGATAACAATATGCTGGCTTTTCAAGCCACCATAATTATCACGTTGAACAACTATAGTGAAATGAGATTTAGTGGTAGATTCTTGATGAACTGTCCGATGTCTCACCTGGGGAGGTGTGTTCAAAGCATCCGATGACCGTCTGGAGCTCAGACGTGCGCATACGCTGCAGCGCATGCCAGAGTGTGTGTGTGGTCACGTCATTTACGTAGTGTGGACTGAGATCTTTCCAGAAATGCTAGGTGAAACGCCAGTGTGGATGTGTATCGTTTTCATTCTAAAACGCCTTTTTAAAACCAAAATGTAGCAGTGCCGGGGCCTTAAACGGCACAATCCCAAAGAAACAATGTTAATCAAAAGGATAAGAGTTGCTCTCTATAGAACAAAAATTGATTTGAATTTATTTGACATTTTTGCATTTATAACGGAATGCGTCCTTATGGATGTGATAAATGTGAAACTGCCAATTTTGTGACTTTGGTGAATCAAATAGAATTGCTTGACAACATTGACTGAGACATTTTTGAGTATTTTTGCAGTACAGTAAAAAAAAAAAAAAAAACCTACACAAAAACTATTTTGATGAAAACTTCTCTCTCTATCTTCATGGAATTGCTCCACTCTGTTTGGATGGGGTTTTCAGTGTCTTTAACAGGTCAGTCTAACTCTAAAAGATTTGTGTTTTTCCTAAAGAGAAAGATATTGGAGCTGGAGAACCGAATTCGGCTGCTGTCTGCAGACCGGGAAAGAGAAGAGCAGAGCAAGCTGAAGGCCGAGGACGAGATGCACAGACAGAACGAACAGCTGGAGTTGATGGAGAAAACGCACCACAGACAGCAGGAGAACGCTATCAACAGCTGGAGACAAGAAAAAGTAGGAAGACACTCATTCAGTACTCAGTAATCAGGTGGCTACATTTATTCATTCTTTTATCTATCGAATGTGACTTAAAAGTGAAGATAAAAGAATTACTTTAAATCATCAAAATCATTTCTGTTTAATGGAAAGAAGATTGCTTTCAGCACATTTCTAAATAGGGATGTCCTGATCAGGCGATGTCCTGATCAGGCGATGTCCTGATCAGTGCGTTTCCCAAACAACGACGTAACTCATTGCTGAATTATCATAGTATGATGCATCGTTTGGGAAAAAAAACAATGTTGTGACGAGTGTTTCCCAAAACCCGTAGTTTTACTGTCCCAGATCCATCGTTTACACCACATTAGTTATAACGTAAAACGCCCATAGCAATGCTCTAAACGGGGTGGAGTAATTACTTATTTAGAGAAGAACCCCATAATTATTTTGTGCAAATGATATTGTTTTACGGGCAACGCAGTGGCGCAGTAGGTAGCAAGAAGGTCACTGGTTCGAGCCTCGGCTAGGCTAGTTGGTGTTTCTGTGTGGAGTTTGCATGTTCTCCCTGCGTTTGCGTGGGTTTCCTCCGGGTGCTCTGGTTCCCCCCCACAGTCCAAAGACATGCGGTACAGGTGAATTGTCTATAGTGTATGTATGAGTGTGCGAATGAGTGTGTATCGGTTTCCCTGTGATGGGTTGTGGCTGGAGGGGCATCCGCTGCGTAAAACATATGCTGGATAAGTTGGTGGTTCATTCCGCTGTGGCAAACCCCAGATTAATAAAGGGACTAAGCCGAAAAGAAAATGAATGAATGAATATTGTTTTACACAAACACGCATTTAAAATAAAATCCAATATTAGTTTTGCTAAAAACATGCACTCGCTTTCCATATTAATTGAAATGTATGTAAATGGCACATATAAGGCCAATGTTTCCTTTATGAATATTATTGAGAACATTACTCTATTTTAAAACATAAAATCACTTACAAAAGCTAACACGTATTCTAATCTCATATATAAATCAATAAATAATGAGGCTAATTATTAAGAAATAGAATTTAATATTTATTATTATTTATTAGGAAATGAAAAAAAAATCATACTTTAATAATATTAATAATGATAATATTAATGATGGCATTTATTATTATTATTATTATTATTAAGTAGTATATTGTTTATTTTTTTATTTTTTGGAAAAGTCTACTTTTACAATTTGACACATGCAAACCACTGCAGAATTGTTCTAACCAACAGGCCCATGTCATATACAGTACAGATACTTAATAAATAACCTACTATAAATGTTTAAATAATGCTTTTAAATAATAGGTCACCTATAGCTTTCGTTATGAGCCACATATGGCTGTGTTCAAAATTACATCAATGTTTTCAAAGTGCACTGCGAAGGGAGCGCAATTGTAAACCTGAAGATCGCTAAAACTGAACTGTAAAAATACTTTGAAAGCAAATTACACCTAAGAGTGATGACTTTTTATTTTTAATCATTCCAAGTTTAAATGTTAGACTGTTCTAAATGAAAAGGGCATGGGGCGCATAACTGAGATGTTTCTAACTACAGCTCCAGAGGTGTAGTTGCAAGTGCGCAAGTTTGCGATGCAGATTGCGAATGTTCGTTGCAATGATGCATTTGGGAAACGCCAAATCCACAAACTATTTCTGTAACGACACAACTTGCGACCTTAGTTGGCTAACGATGGTTTTGTGAAACACACCCCAGATTTATTTGCCCCTGAGTCCAAGTCATTTGATTTTGAGTATCTACCAATACTGAAACCTGATTCGATACTTCTATAATACATTAAAGAAAATAATAAAGAAGAGCGAAGAACCAGATCCAGGATGTTCCTTATTTTTTATTTAACTCACCTTATTTTAACATTCAACAACTCTGTTAACAAAAAGAGCACTTCTGTGAGCTAGCTTGAACAATCAAGTAATAAATAACATCAATTCTTTACTTTTGGATTTTAGTGCAACAATAATTATAAAAACCTCAACTTAAAATACCCGGCAGGCAATCCCAAGTTTACATGTCTCACGGTTTGCCATGGCAATGTTGTCGTCATCAAGTTTATAATGCCTCCAGACTGCAGACATACTCGCGCTTTCTGCTTCAAGCCGCTTCCGTGTTCTACTTTGCCGGCATTTAACCAATAGTGTCTCTGCAACTGTTGTCATGCCGCACGCGTTGCTGTTTCTGTGTCAGGTCAAGAAAGAGGTTTAACTCTATGCCATTGCATAACTATAGATGTGATAAAAAATAATGAGAAAATATATATTTTTATATTCAAGTCCTGATTGGGAGGTAATGTTCGATTGGGATGGAGTCTGAAACCGCGTGATCGGGCCCAATTTCTGATCACGTGATCTGATCTGGACATCCCTATTTCTAAACATAATAGTTTTAATAACTAATTTCTAAAAACTGATATGTTTTATTTTAGCCATGATGACAGCACATAATATTTATTTAGATATTTTTCAAGATACAAGTATTCAGCTTAAAGTGACATTTAAAGGCTTAACTAGGTTAATTAGTTATTAACACTTAACTAGGTTAATTAGGCAAGTTACGGTAATTAGGCAAGTCATTGGTTTTTTTCTCAATATGCGTTATTGTCTGTACTTGTGTCCTCGTGATACGTCATCAACCGTCGCTGAAGTATTTTTACAATTCAAAGTTCACCTTCTGCCAAGTACAGATAAAATACGCAGATGTGTACTTGCTCCGCCCCTTTTGTCGAGGACACATTCATAGGTGACTTATGGGAACTTGTGAAGTATAGGTATCCCAGAATGCATTGCAGCCCAATCAACAAAAGCTAATGGCGACGGAGAAAACCTACACGATTTAAAAAATACTGTTGAATAATGTTAAATAAAAATAATGTTGTCACAAAATAAAGTTTTAAGAGTTTTTCAGGCAAGAATGTAGTGCTTAGGTTTATGCGGACTTCCAGCCTGTCAGTGGGAGCTCCGTCATCACCTTCCCCCCCGAGAGGAGCTTTACTTCGTCCATTCAATCTCCGATCTACCGCTGGATCTCGTCTCTCCATTGTAGTTAAAGTATTTATTACACCTTGTGTATATCTTATGGTCAATTTTTGGTCTTTTAAATCTATTATTTGTTCTCAGGTGTATTATTTTAGTAGTGTTAATTTGTTACGTTTTATAATGTAATTATGCTACTGTGTTGTTCGATGTTTGTCTTTGTTTACTGTACCAAATTGCTTAACGTTATCTTTATTTCTTATTGTTTACTGTTAAGTCCTTTTTGATGTTAATATTAACATCATTTGACACAACATATAATAGTTGAGTGTGTGTGTGTGTGTGTGTGTAACAAATGGAGAGAGAAAGAAAGGACTGAAAACCAAATATCACTGCAATTATTTATTGCCCATTAATTCCAGTGAAACCAATGAAAATATGTTGTACAGTAAAATAAAAATATTTACGATAAATATTTGATCAATTACCTGGGTGAGAGGAAGTATTTAGATGTGCTTAAATCAAAGAAATAAATATAACAAAACCCACTAACTGTATTCGATAAACTAAACTAAATATGGAAAGAAAAGCATGAAATGTGCTTCAACGTACCAAACGTCTTAACTAAACTACTCTAACTAAAAACAAAACATACACAAAGCAGCACATTCTCCTGAACCTAATGAACTATTACAAAGATGAATCTCGGTGTTGTATATGTATATCGCGCGACTTACTCACTCCTACACCCTCTCCGAGGTATCACTCAAACATGTCAGTTAACTGGAAAAGTTCACATGCAATCACATTGCATTTTCAGATCTCAAAACTTTAGATGAGTATTAAACACAAGCAAAACACGTTCTCTCCGACTAGCCCTCGCAAGAGAGATTGTTCTCACAGAGACCCACAGAAAGAGTAAAAACGAGAGATGGAAAGAGATAGAGAGAGAGAGAAAAATCGCCATTGCAGTTTGGGCTTGGCTTTTAAACGCTACGCCGACCAGCGATTAGCGCGAAATGCGGATCCTCCAATGCCGTTTGTACCTGTAACACGCATGAAACGACACACCCACATACAAACAAACTCACACACATATACCCGTAATGCGTTCTGCAAGCGAAAGTAACATTTACGTCTTGTACTTTATACTTGTTTAATGTCCATTGTAGTTTATTAAATATGATAAGCAAAGACACGAGTTATGTATAATAACCCATTTCACTTCACATTTATGGTAATTTATGTTTGTATTTTCTTAAATCAAAAACATTGATTTATAATAGTAATATAATTAATTATAAGGCCGTGCTTTATATAAATAAATTATTTTATTGTTAATGTACAGTGAAAACGATGAATCCATGGTGAGGCTAGTGACGTTATAAAGTACACTGCCGTTCCATTTGAGGAAGTAGCCGACTTGTCACGTCTTCAGGAGTTCGTTCTTCCAAGTCTGTACTTCCAATGACAAACTTTGCGTACTTGGTATTGAGAAACCGCTATTGTATAATGATGGTTTGTTTGTAGACCATGGAAAAAAAATATTGCTTAAGGGGCTAATAACTTTGACCTTAAAATAGTTTTAAGAAAATTAAAAATGTCTTTATTCTAGCCAAAATAAAACAAATAAGACTTTCTCCAGAAGAAAAAATATTATAGGAAATACTGTAAAACATTCCTTGCTCTGTTAATTAACAACTGTATGATGAGTGTCTGAAAGTCTTCTCTTTTTCTTAGGAGAATCTGCAGCTCAACATTTCCTCCAGTGCTAAAGCAGTACAAGACATGAAGAGTGAGTGTCTGCCTTACATTTATCCTGTTATGTGAAGATAAAATAAGTTTTATATCACTGTTGATTTTTCTCCATCAGACCGTATGAAGTCACTACTGGACGATGTGAATAAGATGCAGAGTGAACTGAAGTCCTGTCACAGTAGTATGGACACGCTCACAAAGAAAGCCAACAGTGACAAGTAGGTCCATTTCTGAACGATCTCACCAAAATGCAAAACACGTTATAGTGCTTGATGAGTATGCCGATGTGTGTGTGCATTCAGGACTCGGTGTAACAAAGAAATTGAGGCAACAAAAGAGGAATGCAGTGTGAAGATAGCAGCTGCCAAACAGGGGAAACTAAAGATGGCTGAAAAAGTAGATCCACAGGTAAAAAATAAATATAATAATAAAAAAAATAATAATAAAAGGGATAGTTCAAGCAAAAATGAATATTCTATTATCATTTACTTTCCTTCTAATTATTCCATACCTGTCTGAATTTCTTTTTCTGTTAAACACAAATAAAGATCTACTGAAGGATGTTGGACAAAAACATTTTCAACATTCTTCAGTATATCTTGTTTTGTTTTCAACCGAGGAAAGAAATTCATAAACTGTAGAAGGTAAAAAATGATGGTCCATTCATTTTAAAAACCATTAAAATGGTTCTTTATAATAATGGTCCTTTAGTTTCATTTCCATTCCATTAATTATCCATTAGTCTGTTAGCTGTATTTATACAGTATGTGTGCATATGTATGTATAAGCTATTATATATGTATTATATATTTATTTATTCATCTTTGTTAATGTGAATTCATTAATTTTCCTTCGGCTTAGTTCCTTTTATTCATCAGGGGTCGCCACAGCAGAATAAATGGCCAACTTAATCAACTTATTCACACACACACACACACACACACGCACACTCACTCACACTATGGCCAATTTAGCTTATTCAATTCACCTATACCGCATGTCTTTGGACTGTGGGAGAAACCGGAGCACCCGGAGGAAACCCACACCAACAGGGGCAGAACATGCAAACTCCACACAGAAATGCCAACTAGCCCAGCCGAGACTCGAACCAATGACCTTCTTGCTGTGAGGTCACAGTACTAATTACTGAGCCACCGTGCCACCTAACATTATCTAATGGACCATTATTCTAAAGTTGTTACGATTTAGAACCTCTTGAGTAAATATATTAAAATAATAGGAAATATAGAATAAATAGAGCAAATTTAGATGAGTGTGTGTGTGTGTGAACTATCCATATAAATGGCTCTTTTAAAGTGCTACTTTTTTGGTGTCTTAACCCTTTTTCTCTGAAAATCTCTGTACTTTACAGGATGCTGATGGTCCCATGCAGAAAGTCTTGAAAGCCAAATCTGATGTTCCCCCTTCAAACGATTTAAATAAAAACCCAGCAGAACCTCCAAACGGAAAACCAGATGTGGATTTACCATCCAAACTCGATGCTCAGGTTGAAACCAATGAGTTGGTAGTGGAGAAAGATTCAAGAGGTGAGAGTTGCCTGCTTGTTGATGGTTTCTTTGTTTTAGTCTCAAGATGTTTAAATAAGTTTTCATCCACTCTGAGGTGATTTTGAGGCTTGATTTGGATGCTCACCAAAAAGTGGTACTCATTCCACAGTTTGAGAACCACTGAACTAAAGCTTCTGAGAAATGTCAAAAGCTTGTATTCTAACAACATTATGTCTGCTCCTCTAAGATGCTGTGATCTTACTAGACACGCCTATTTCTACCTCCAAACTGACCAACAAGAGTGAGACCCTCAAAAGGCCAGCAAATGAAGCTGTTGCAGAGGCAGTGGAGGACGTTAAAGAACCAGCTCCAAAGGATGCAGGTGGGCTAATGGAGGGAATCCAGCAATAAAAAGCAACACCCACACAAGCACATATAGTGTTGAAGTCAGAATTATATATTATTGATAAAGCCCACCTGTATATTTTGCCCAATTTCTCTTTAACAGAAAGATTTCTTTAACACATCTCTAAACATAATAATTTTAATAACTCATTTCTAATAACTGATTTCTTTTATCTGCCATGATGACAGTACATAATACATGACTAAATATTTTTCAAGATACTAGTATTCAGCTTAAAGTGACATTTAAAGCTTTAACTAGGTTAAATAGGCAAGTTGTATAGTCATTGTATAGAGATGGTTTGTTCTGTAGGCAATAGAAAATAAATATTGCCTAATGGGGATAATAATATTGACCTTAAAATGGGTTTTACAAAAAATGTTAAACTGCTTTTATTCTAGCAGACATAAAACAAATAAGATTTTCTCCAGTAGAAAAAATATTATAGGAAATACTGTGAAAATCAAACATATTTTGGGAAATATTAAAAAAATAATTAAATAAAATTCACAGGAGGGTGAATGATTTTGACTTTAACTGTGCATGTATATTAGAAATGTCATGTGTCTTTATGCAGAAGCTGTGCTGGATGAAGCAGATATTTTAGAACCGAAGGAAAATGACGCTGGGATTGGAGATGCCAATGAGGAAGATGATGTTGGGATTGGAGATGCGAATCAGGAAGAAGATGATGAGGATTTAAAACTTAAAGCCGGTGATCTGAAGGAGGAAGACGCTGCACTTGGGAAGGAAGATGCCATTATGTATGACAACGAGGGCGAGATCGAAAAACAGCTCTCTCAGATTAAAGGTGCTCTTCCATTGTTAATCTTCACACACAAATATTCACAGTGGGTGGGCTGATTCATGTTGTGTGTAATTTTATGTCAGAGTAATGTTATATTTCATGATATAGTGTTTATTCCAGAAAATCAACAAAAAGAGTTATAATTAAAAGTTAGATTTAATTAAAGAGCCCCTATTTTACATTTATAAAAGGTCATATTTTGGTTTTGGGGGTCTCCAACAACAGTCTGATATTCATGCAAGGTTAAAAAAAATACTTTCATTGTCTTATAATATGCATTTAGTTTTACCTAATTATCCCAACAACTCCCATATGATTCGTTCAGCAATTAATTTTTTCCCAAATCCCACTTTAGCATGATGCTAATCTGCTCTGATTGGTCCGATGACCTAGTCTGTTGTGATTGGTTGACTGCGTTCAGTGCGAGACAGAGAGAAATGCCCACCATGGCTTATGAACATTGTTGAAGTAGGCAGAGTGTATGTGTGAGCCCAATGCAGGAGTGCATTAAAG
>NC_079442.1:5570892-5680892 GCF_903798145.1 Danio aesculapii | reverse complement strand
TATATATATATATATATATATATATATATATATATATATATATATATATATATATATATATATATATATATATATACACACACACACACACACACACACACACACACACACACACACACACACACACACACACACACACACACATACGCATGTATTTATTTTCTCTTAACTCTTGACAATTGAGATGAGGCTATGTATGAGAGCGTCTTATTTCTGATATATATTTGGTCACTATGTCATCATATGTGGATTATAATCACACTTTATAATGCATTTATGTCTTAATTCTCATCATCATGAGTTAAAATAACGATGTGTGATAGCTGAGCGGAATCCTGGAAAATGAACCAAACTTTGACCAATGTGAGGAAAGTTTACTCGCATGTGACTTGTTTTAATAATATTGTTCCATTTAGAAACTTTGCTGTGTGAAAGCGAACCACGCCAAGAACAAAACGCGACATTGTAACAATTTAAATACCTGTTTTGGAACAAAACAATCTATCTACAGGTGTGAAAACACCTTGAGTTTACAAATTTGCTTTATTAGTGCAAATAGTGCTGCAGGATATCTAATCACATCTTTGGACTGACTTACCATGTAAATCATTCACGCTTAACGCATCAGCTGCGCCTGGTGTGAGAGGACCATAAGGGATGGTTGACGTCAAACTGATATTTCGACACACTCTAGATCCTGAAGCGCAGATGTTTTGATACACCACTTTGAAGCATTTGGAAACATTAGTATTTAGCCATTAGTTTAGTAGCATTCAGTTAATAGCCTAGAGCAATTTTGTGTAAAAGTGTCGATTTGATAATAGATCATGAATGTATTAAAACATTAAAAAAGCCGCTGTAGAGTTTGAAGAAAGCACATTGTTATATCAAGAATCATTCATTGTGCCATTATGCATTACAGTTGCATATTCATAGGACCCATAATTCCTAACAACGCTGCCATCTGGGAACTGTAGACATGTAGCAGTAGACATTTGCATTTTCTCCATCTGGTGTTTGCCGACTTCACCAGCAGGTGGTGCAAGTGTGTGTTTAAAGACCAAAACAACACATAGAGTTGTTTATTAACAAAAACTGATTTGCAGAAGGGAAAAAAGCTGTAAGTGTATGTAATTGTCAAGCCCATTTTATAAGCTGTAAACTAATTAAGATGAAAGTTACGTTCATTTTTAATTGAATGTTTTCTTTCCTCCCTTGAACATGTAATGCTGAGTTTACACCTCATGTTTTTTTAAAACTGTCTAATTGCTTTTGTTTTCACACTTAACCTTATTCAAGGGTTAGTATTTATAGAAATGTTAGTATTTGTTTATGTTTTTAAAAGTGCATTAATGCAGCTGTCTAGTTCTTTAAAAATAATTTATTCTATATGTTTAATATTTCATATTTAATATATTAGATTACAAAGGTGTCCATTCTAAAACTAAAATTAATTAATCGGAAATAAATTGACAATGCATTAATCTGGGACGAAATTTCCAAAAATATCCAGTAAATGAAGCGCACGTGACGTGACGTTACTGTACGTGAGCGGGAAAACCGATTGCTGTTGATGAACTTTGAGCGGCAACAGGTAAAGGATGTCTAAACTTCTACAAGAACGTATTTTAAACGAATAAAGCACATTTTAGGTGAAACTGTTGATAAAGCTGTGGAAAGTCCAGCTGTATTTAATTAGCTAGTCTTACGTACACAAGATGGTGTCTCGATAACTATCGAGTTCTCTAACTAGCTAACACTGTGGACGTCAAAACCGAGTTCCTAAACACATACAGAGTTTATTGCCCATGAAACAGTATTCCGGAGCCTATTTCAAACACTAAACTGTACCAAATAAGGTTTTATTTGTTACGGGCGAACAACTATTAGTTAACGTCACGTAGTTATGCTTTGACAACCAAAACAAACAAACAAACAATTCGGCCTTGAGATAAGTGACAACCCGCAAAATTATAGTTAACGTCACTCTACAACACTACATATAGTACTGTCAGAATGAATTAGTAAATCTGAGCGGACAGAAATGTCACTAACGCAATTAAATAAGTTAGCTTAACCGAACTTATATTTAACGTCGTTTTTACTTAACCAAACGGTCTCCTATGCCGTGTGTTTTCTCAGATATAACTTACCACACACCGAGATGTTTTATGCCCAACTCTTCACCTCTAAACGAGGGACACTGGCCAAAATCTGGCTCGCAGCCCACTGGGAGAAGAAAATAACCAAAGCCCACGTGTTTGAATGTGACCTAGAGACTACCATTAAGGAAATCCTGTCCCCACAGGTAAGGTTCACCAGGTCAAGCAAATGGTTTTATATGGTTATATCTATATATTTCGTCTCTTAAAAACCAATGTCCTCTGGTTTGACACTATATGCTCATTTTAAACCGGATAGTTACACTGAATCTTTAATTAGTTGAAGGACCCCATTCAAAATCATGAGACTGAAACTGAAGCCCATGATGTGTACCTGTTAAGTTTTTGTCTAAGAATATTAAGCATATTTCTCTCTTTTTTGAAGCACTATAAAATGATTATTTTATTTATTGAAAATGTCCAAATAAATATTGATAATTTCATATAAATAATTAGCACTACATGAAGATAAGTGTCCAACAATAAAGATAAATCTTATGCTATTTGTATATTAATAATCGTTTTTCTCATTTTTTTGCTACGTCACTCCATAGAACATTTTACGGTACAATTTAGTAAAAAGTTAAAGAAAACTGAAAGAGTTGATAAAGTTAGTGTTAGTATTTTCTCAAACATCCGATTTTAAACTACATAAATATAACAGTTTTCTGAATTTTTTTTTTTTACGTATTTGTAAACTTCTCATATAAAAGTAACCCATATGGTTACAGGTCATAAAAAGCTCATGTTCTCACATAGATGAAAAACACAGATGAAGAAATGATGATTTATTGTCAGAAATAGTTTATTTTTCCCCCTCCTGTTTCATTGTGTATTAATAATATTTTATTTATATAATATTTTATTTATTTTATGTATATAAATGTAATTTCCTCAATGCTGCAAAATAGAATAGTTTATCTAAAAAACTGTCCATAACTCTTGTTACCGTACCATACTTTACCTTCAAATGGGTAAAATGATCTCCTTCCGCATCTATGTAAGGTACAGGAAGAAGTGATGTCGCTTTCTCTTACTGATTAGATCTAAAAAAAATGGTACCTTCTCTCTCTCAAATATAGTATTTTGATCTAACATGTTTTTACACTAATTTACAGTATTTTGTAAACTGTATATCCAAACGAACATAGTGTATCACTGAGTCCATGCTGTGGGTTGTTTAATATTCATTTATTCATTTCATTTAGTTGGTTTTGGCTGATAAGTTAAAATGGGGAATTCTGGTACTGTCAGTCTCTGCTACCAAGTTGGAGAAACATTGTTGACTTTGTAAAAATAACATTCCAGCTAAATAGCAATATTGACAAATCTATAAAGATGAGTTTTTTTGTTTGTCAGTAAGGAATAGTTCACCCATCACTTATTTGACTTTTTTTCTGTTAAACACAAAAGAAGATATTTTGAAAAATGCTGGATCCATTGACCTCCATAGTATTTTTTTACTATGGAATTCAATGGGTCTTAGCAACCAGTGACTTATATTTGCAAGCACTGAATGATTCAAACTATATACTAATATAAGACTTTATTATGAGTTAAATTATTTTAATCTGCAAAATGTATCTCTGATTATAGAATCACCCATACTGTGTTTATTTACATTAAACCAAACTATCAAATGGTTTGTGTTGCAGTTCACTTTTAGAGTTTTTAGTGTAACGATTCACTAGAAAATGCTGAGTAACATACGCGTGCGTGTGTGTGCATGTGTGTGCGTGTGTGTGTGTGTGTGTGTGTGTGTGTGTGTGTGTGTGTGTGCGCGTGCGTGTGTGTGTGTGTGAGATCGACCTCTGATTTTTATTTATTTTTTTTTTTCCAGATCAAAATTGGTCTGCGAACGTCAGGTCATCTGCTTTTAGGGGTGGTGAGGATTTACTCAAGGAAGACCAGATACCTTCTGGCCGACTGCAGTGATGCGCTGGTCAGAATCAAAGTGGCTTTTCGTCCAGGTGAATGCAGCTTCATATGTGCTCTCTCCAGTGACTGCAGAATAAACTGCTGCATAGAACTTAATAATATTTGATATTTGATCACAGGACAGACCGATCTACCCGACGATGCGATGGAGGCCACCTTAAAAACTATTACTTTACCAGAGGACTTCACAGACTTTGACTCTCAGCTGCCTGATCTGAAGTATTGTGTTTACTAACAGCACTAAACATCTATATATATATTGATTTTATCAGATGTACAGTCTTTATGACCTGTGTGGATTGTTATGTTTCGCCCAAGCACCATTGATGTGGTAGACCACTTCTCTTTAAATCAGTGCCGCACTGAAGATATTACTCTCAAAGAAAACTTCGGGAACCTCTTTCTCAGCTTGGAGAGAATAGGTAACAACTCTGAATTATAATAATATTAATAATGAATTTGTTTTAATAGAAATTGTAAAAATATGCACATCTCTGTGTGATGTTTTTTTTTCTAAGGGGAGGAAATGCAGTCTTACCAAGGATTGTTTGATCAGAGTTTCAGTGTCCACGGTGACTGCTTTGGTGATGAGGAAATGGCCGTTGACCTCATTGGTACAGTACATTCACTACTGAGTTCACTACATTTCACAGTCAATATTATATGAAATTTTTGGACATCATACCTGGAGTGTTAATGTATGCTTTAGGAGTGTTATTTTCCACAAATTCGGGCGGCGTGGTGGCTCAGTGGTTAGCACTGCGGCAGCTCTGCTGCCCCAGAGCAAGAAGGTCGCTGGTTCAAGCCTCGGCTGGGTCAGTTGGCATTTCTGTGTGAAGTTTGCATGTTCTCCCCATGTTGGTGTGAGTTTCCTCTGGGTGCTCCGCTTTTCCCCACAGTCCAAACACATGCTTTATAGGTAAATTGGGTGAACTAAATTGGCCGTAGTGTATGAGTGTGAATGTGTGTATGGATGTTTCCCAGTACTGGGCTGCGGCTGGAAGGGTATCCGTTGTGTAAAACATATGCCAGAATAGTTGGCAGTTCATTCCACTGTGATGACCCCTGATAAATAAGGGACTAAGCAGAAGAAAAATGAATGAATGAATAATAATTAAGAAGAATCATCAAGTGTGTTATTTCCCAGAGGCGATATTGCGCATATTAAAGTAAAAAAGTGATATCCATGTTTAATTGACCATTGGCTAGGTGGATTGATTTAAGGAATTATCAATAACAAATTAATTGTTGATTAGTCTTTGGCATCCCTTGTATGTTAAACGACCACATGAAATCAAAACTGACATATGTTTTCTGTTACTGCCATAATAACAAATAATGAAATGTTTTTAGCTTTTAATGTGATGCATGATATTTGTTTTCTTCTTATAATTATCATTATCTGAGGCCTTTTTTATTATAGATATTATAGCTAATACAGCTGAGGACACTCTGATGTCTGATTTCAATGGGAACTCTCCTAATGAATTACCAGCTACACCTCCTCCAACTGCTGTCAACGCAGTAGGTAATGTTACATTAGTTGTCTACATCTTTGCATTACATTACATTTTACTCTCGGAACAAGCAGATTATCGTTTGTTGTTGGTTTCTGGTTTGTTCGTCTTTGTATTTCAGTCTCATTGCACTGTAAAAAGTGTATAGTAACAAGTTGTATAGTAGATGATGTATAGTAACGAGGCAAGGCATGTTAATTTATATAGCATATTTCATATACAATAGTAGTTCAAAGTGCTTTACATAAACAAGAATAAACAACAAGTAAAAGAAAATAACAGATTTAAATGTGTTATTGTAACGTTATCAGTGCAGTAATTTTTTTTGGCTTGGAACATTTAACATTTATCATTGTGTCATTATCTCAAAGAGCCGGAGAAACCAGAAACTTCCTGTTTAAAAGAAAAGAGCAGTCCAGATGTGACTGAGACCACTTTCCTGGTAAACGAAGATGAAGGTTTCGCTCTTGCACCTGTTTCTGCCACACGTGAGTGTTAACTCTGAATTATAGCAAACACTGGTGAAAATTGTGTAATGTGCATAGGCCTGTCACGATGTTTTTTGTTGTATGATATATTGCGATAAACAATATTACTGTCATTTTAAGACCATTTTATGCCCCTCATTATATAATGCCGGAATGTCAATATAATGTCATCACGATGCAAGTACACTCTTTCAAAGAACACATATTTTATTCTTAAGAATATTTCATTTCATTATACTCATTTAAGCTATTTAATTATCAGGCATTGAAATTAGAATACGAAAACGCATATCCTAAATAAATCATAATATATGTTAACAAAAAGAACAGGTAAAAAGTAACCAAGGCTGCGATATCTACTACCAGATCTATTTTCAGTTGTCAGAAACCCACATGAAAATATACTGTAGACTGTTTTAAGGGAGGTAAACAAAAACAATGGTCCTAACGCATTTCTTGTTTTACTTTTTTTTTTTTTTTTTGCAAAGCTTCCGAGAATCCAAAAAGAGCCACATATTGATAATGTTATGATAGCTGTTTTAACATTATGTTATGATTGAATTCGTTGTTGTTATAGTTAGGGAATAGTTTGCTAACAAGCAGGAAATGTTCATGGGCCAAAGATGTCGCCATATTGAAATGGTCTAAAGTAATTTGTAGTAAATATCGAAGTTGTTTTACCCAATTATTGACACTGACACCTCCAATAGAGATAGAGATGTTGCACAATCAGCTAAAATGTTGCTAGAATTGTTTTTTTTATGTATGGTCGAAATATATTACATCACCAAATATGATTGAGGTCATGTCTATGTGTTGTGCGTTAAGTCCATATATTGATTATTGTGACAGGCCCATATGTGCAACTCTTAATTGTGTAATGTGCATCTTTTAAAATGGAGAGTTTATCCAAAAATGCTGTTAAAACTTGGCTTCAACAGCCTTAAGTAGAGAAGTAACCAAAATATTCTATGATGATTTCCTGAGCCTCACTGTAGTTTTAGCTGGTCTTGTAAAGCCACGTGAGGGTGCTGTTGACAACCAGTTGGTTTTGCATGCCAAAGGATGATAATGAATCATCTACTTGAGTACATGATGTACTCAGTGCCCACACATTCATTTTCTGTGGGTTTTATTTGCATTTGCCAAATGGTGTAATATATATGCTGCAAAAAAATGAGTTCAAATATTTAAAAATCTAAAAATCAAGACGCATGTTCTAGACAAGCCAATAAATATTGTCTTGTTTTTAGAAATAATGAGTCAAAATTATGAGTTCTTCCTTAAAACAAAAATAATTTGCCAATGCGGTAAGCTAAATAATATTGTTTTCGCTTTGGAATAACATTTTTTAGTTTACCCCATTGGTGCTTTATTTGGCTTGTTTAAAGGAAAAACTCACCTAATTTGGACTTATTATTTCTGAAAACAAGACATTATTTTTTGCTTGTCTTGAAAATGCTTGCTATTTTAATAATTTTTAGATATTTGGACTAGAAACAAGACATAAACACTAAGTAAGCATTTTTGCAATGTAACCAATAACCATGGCATGAAATACTGCATCCCATTATGCAATAGAAGTAATGTGTGTTACAGTTTTTCCATCTTTTTTTATCTAAAGAGCATTGCCAAAAAAATTGCATAATACAAGATTAAAAATACAAAATTAGAATATTTAATATTTTGAAATGTTAAATAAAACACCATTTCCTGAAATGCATGAATGCATTGCCTAGCATAATATAGTAGTACATTCTGCATGCTAGCATTCCTTTTTGAGTGTAAACATTATGACTGCATAATATATTGTTTAGGCATCGATATCGCAGTGTGACCATTCGCAATAGTAACATCGCAAGTCTGAGTCTGGATTAAAACATTTTTATTCAGGCATAAGAAATTTGTAACATTAATAACCATTAATTGTATTGAATTATTAGTATTATCCAGTTACTGTACCTGAATCCTGTCGGAAAAAGGATTAAACACTTTTATTTTTGTTGTATCTTTTTCTTTATTACATTTATCAATATAGGGCTGCACAATACACTCACCGGCCACTTTTTTAGGTACAGGGTTAGGGTTAACCCAACTGCTTGTTAACGCAAATTTCTAATTAGCCAATCACATATCAGCAACTCAATGCATTTAGGCATGTAGACATGGTCAAGACGATATGCTGCAGTTCAAACCGAGCATCAGAATGGGGAAGAAAGGGGATTTAAGTGACTTTGAACGTCGCATGGTTGTTGGTGCCAGATGGTCTGGCCTGAGTATTTCAGAAACTGCTGATCTGCTGGCAATTTCTCGACCAGTGAACTCATTGTCATGTTCAAGAAACCAGTCTGAGATGATTCGCGCTTTATGACATGGCGCGATATCCTGCTGAAAGTAGTCGTCATAAAGGGAGTTAGAGATGGACATGGTCAGCAACAATAATCAGGTACGCTGTGGTGTTGACACGATGCTCAACTGGTATTAATGGGCCCAAAGTGTGCCAAGAAAATATCCACCACACTATTACACCACCAGCAGCCTGAACCTTTGATACAAGTTTGACCCGACCATCCAAATGTTGCAGCAGAAATTGAGACTCATCAGACCAGGCAACGTTTTTCCAATTTTCTATTGTCCAATTTTGGTGAGCCTGTGCGAATTGTAGCCTTAGTTTCCTGTTCTTAGCTGACAGGAGTGGCACCGGTGTGGTCTTCTGCTGCTGCAGCCCATCTTCCACAAGGTTGGACGTGTTCAGAGATGCTCTTCTGCAATCTGAATACCTCGGTTGTAACGAGTGCTTATTTGAGTTACTGTTGCTTTTCTATCAGCTGGAACCAGTCTGGCCATTCTCCTCTGTCATCAACAAAGCATTTGCGCCCACAGAACTGCCGCTCACTGGATATTTTCTCTTTTTCTGACCATTCTCTGTAAACTGTTGAGATGGTTGTGCATAAAAAACCCAGTAGATCCTGAAATACTCTGACCAGCCCGACTGGCTCCAATAACCATGCCATGTTCAAAGTCACTTAAATCACCTTTCTTCCCCATTCTGATGCTCGGGTTGAACTGCAGCAGATCGTCTTGACCATGTCTACATGCCTAAATGCATTGAGTTGCTGCCATGAGAAATATGCGTTAAGGAGCAGTTGGACAGGTGTACCTAATAAAGTGGCCGGTGAGTGTATATCGCAGAAGAACAAAATATTGCAATGTTAGATATTTCTAAATATCGTGCAGCCCTGGTAAATATGGTTTGAAATGGCTTGCAATGGGGTATATGCACAGAGACTTTTAATTTTCAGTCAGCCAGCCCAAGAGCTTCCGGTGAACTCCAGTACAACCATTACAGAATTGTCACATTTAAGATCTGTTTTATATTTCCTCCCTCGCCATGTCTTTAAAATACAAAAATTAATTTTACCCCAGTATTTTCAATGGAGTTTCTGTGCTAACCTGTTGTTACTGACTGACACTAGCGCTTGCGTGGTCTTTCATCTCATTTTACGCTTGAACAACTAAATGAATGCTTAAGGTTCATTTTACTGATTGTATTTTAATTACATTACAACATTGCTGTTGTAAAATCAACCTTATAAAATTGAAATTAGTTACATTAACCTTTTACCGGAAGTTACCTTTTGGCTGAAAAACACTAGCTGTGCATATAGCCCATTTGAAGACAAGGGACTAATAGGCAGGTCAAATGTGTTCAGCCTGTTCAGCAAAGAAGAGGAAGGTGAGGAAGCGTAAGCTGGTGATTGACCGGTCAAAGCAGCTAACTAACAGTGCTATCAGGGATCAGCTGGCAGACTGCTCTGACATTTTATCCCCTCTGGAGATTGCCCCGCCTACTCGCCAGCTGATGGAGTGGCGGGAGAGCGGAGGAGTGAAGCAGCTGATCTCCAGCTTTTGCCTTCCTGTTCTTCATCCTGACTTAAAGCAGGTAACACGCACACACATACAGTTGAAGTCAGAATTATTAACCCTCCTGAATTTCTGTTTAAACACATTTCTAATCATATTAGTTTTAATAACTCATTTCTAATAACTGATTCATTTTATCTTTGCCATGATGACAGTAAATAATATTTGACCAGATATTTTTCAAGACACTTTCAAGACTACAGATTAAAGTGACATTTAAAGGCTGGTTAGGGTAATTAGGCAAATCTTTATATAAAGATGGTTTGTTCAGTATACAATCGAAAACAAATATTGCTACATGAGGCTAATCATGGCGACACGGTGGCGCAGTAGGTAGTGCTGTCAGCTCACAGCAAGAAGGTCGCTGGTTCGAGCCTTGGCTGGGTCAGTTGCATTTCTGTGTGGAGTGTGCATTTTCTCCCCATGTTCGCATGGGTTTCTTCCGGGTGCTCCGGTTTCCCCCACAAGTCTAAAGACATGTGGTATAGGTGACTTGCATAAGCTAAAATTGTCCATAGTGTATGTGTGTGAATGAGAATGTATGGCTGTTTCCCAGTGATGGGTTGCAGCTGGAAGGGCATCCGCTGTGTAAAACAGATGTCAGATTACTAAAGAGACTAAGCCAAAAAGAAAATGAATGAATGAGACCAATTATATTGACCTTAAAATGTTTTTAAAAATATTAAAAACTGTATTTATTGTTGCCGAAATAAAGCAAATAAGACTTTCTCCAGAAGAAAAAACATTATAGGAAATACTGTGAAAAATTCCTTGCTCTGTTAAACATCATTTGGGAAATATTTAAAAAAGAAAAAAAAAAAAAAATCACAGGAGGGCGAATAATTCTGACTTTAACTGTACACACACCAAAGGTATTTTAGTAGTTTTGCATTTTTAAACTAGTTTTTATTTCGGTTCTATTATTTAATTTGCTGTAAATTTCTGTTTGTTTTCTTAGTTTAAGTTTAGTTTTATTTTGTGAAAACATGTATATTTAGTGTTTTAATAATTCTAACACTGCAAAAAAAGCTTTACTTACATAGATTTTTTTTGTCTTGTTTCTAGTCCAAATGTCTAAAGTCTTAAATCAAGATGCATTGTCTAGACAAGCAACACATTGTCAAAATTATAATGTTGTTTAAAGAATGAATATGTCAGAATTAGGTAAGTTTTTTTCTAAAGCAAGCAAAACATTCTGCCAATGGGGTAATAAAAATAAAATTGTGTCAAAAGGAAAAGCAAGACTATTTATGTACTCCATTGGCAGATTTTTTCCCCTTGTTTTAAGTTTTAACTCTCTTAATTTTGACTCATTATTTCTTAAAACAAGCCAATATCTTTTGGTTTTCTAAAAAATGCTTCTTAACCTAAGGGTTTTAAGATATTTAAACTAGAAACAAGACAAAAAATGTAAGTAAGAAAAGCATTTTTTGCATTGAGTTTAGCAGTAAAGTGTCGTCATAAAAATAAAATAACAGTTAGAACATACAGTGACCTTTACATGGACATCAGTAATCTAATTATTTGCCTTAATCCGAATAAGACAATTTCCCTGTACTGGGTTGCAGCAGGAAGGGCATACGCTGTGCAAAACATATGCTGGAATAGTTGGTGGTTCATTCCACTGTGGCGACCCCTCATGAATAAAGGGAGTAAGCCAAAGGAAAATGAATGAATGAATAAGACAATAACATGATTAAGATGATTACATGAGTTGCTTTTTAAATGTTCCTTTCGTGATCCTGTTTTACATGTTATAGCACATAATTCGATTAACGTCATCACCACGATATCCACTTTTCCTCTGGAGTTTGATGTAATTTCAGGTGTTTCATTTATATTTGTTGACTTTAACTGCAGTTTGACACTTTCACTTTCATTCAGGAACTTGTCATGCATGCCCCCCGTGACAACCGAGATATTCGACGCGAGTATGAACTGCTGGAAGAGTGTTTTTTAATGAAATTTGATACCGCACACTGTGTGAGGGAAAAAAATCTCCACATTTCGCAATGCAAGTGTCCGTGGTCCTTCACTGACTCGATGGGTGCAGAGAATAGTGTCAAACAGCTGTGTGTGTATTGATTGTCCTGTTGCATAACGTGGTGAAAATCCTACATGACGGTAATAGTTAGATTGCAGTGTTTACATGTCTGTACCACACTTCAATAATGCGACTAAAATCACCATACTCCACATGTCTTAATTCCACTTCTGTTTAGTTTGAATATGCCTTTATTCAGATTGAGGTCATCAAAAGTCACTGTTTACATAGTAGGCTCTTAATCAGAGTATTAACTTAATCATTAAAATCGGATTAGTGGTGTCCATGTAAATGTACTCACTATATCTAAATCAATACAAGTGCAGTGAATAGCAGTCAATATTATGAAGAAGTCAGACAATCGTCTTTATATTAAAGATCACACTGAATATTCAGTACTATACTGTATGTCTAGTTTATGTTTTTTGACAAATGAAGAAAAGACAAAACACAACAAGACTCGTGTTTGGCTGTAAAAGCACATCTGCTGATGTTTCTTTAAACACTTGCAAATTTGTTTTTTTGCCACAGAATGAGTGCTTTTTACTCTGATAACAATTTATTTTCGCTAATTATTATTTAGGAGACACTGTGGCACAGTGGGTAGCGCTGTCGCCTCACAGAAAGAAGGTCACTGGTTCGAGACCTGGGCTGGGTCAGTTGGTATTTCTGTGTGGAGTTTGCATGTTCTCCCTGTCTTTGCGTGAGTTTGCTCTAGGGTCTCTGGCTTCCCCCACAGTCCAAAGACATGCACTATAGGTAAATTGGATAAACTAAATTGGCTGTAGTTTATATGTGTGGGTGCGAATGCAAGAGTGTATGGGTGTTTTCCAGTGCTGGATTGTGGCTGGAAGGGCATCTGGTGCGTAAAACACATGGTGGATAAGTTGGCGGTTCATTCTGCGGTGGCAACCTATAATTAATAAAGCAACTAAGCCAAAAAGAAAATGAATGAATAATTATTATTTAATTTCAGTTAGATTTTCATCATTTTAGTGTTGGACTTATTGGAATTTTTTTATTTTTCATTTGTTCATTTATTTTCCTTCGGTTGCCACAGTGGAATGAACCTCCAACTATTTCAGCACATGTTTTACGCAGTGGATGCCCTTCTAGCTGCAACCCAGTACTAGGAAACACCCATACACACTAAATCAAACTCACAAACACATACACTACAGCCAATTTAGTTTATTCAATTCACCTATAGCGCATTTGTTTGGACTGTGGGGGAAACCGTAGCAGTCGGAGGAAACCCACGCCAACACGGGGAGAACATGCAAACTCCACACAGAATTGCCAACTGACCCAGCTGGGGCTCGAACCAGTGAGCTTCTTGTTGTGAGGTGACAGTGCTAACCACTTAGCCACCACCCGCCCAATTTTTTATGTTATTTCAGTTAACAAAAATGTTTTTTGGTCAATAGTTTTAGTCTCAGATTTAGTTTTCATTTAATAAAATGACCTTGACACACACACACACACGGACAGCTGAAATAGCAGCAGAGCTCTGCAGAGGTGCACAGCTATGATTATACTGTCAGTGTAGCATTAGGGCAGTGCATTATGGGAAAACCTCCTCTCCCTCTATTCCTCTAGCTGTTCCCTTCTGAGGTGTCACCTAGGAGACAGGGCTTGAAGGGAGGAGCGAGACAGCAGACTGACCCCGAAGAGATGAGGGAGCAAACTAGAGAGGGTAAGAAATTACACTGCTTCAGGCAGAAAAACAGTGATGAAAAACCTGGCAAGAAGAGTTTCTAAGAATAATCCCTTAAATCTCAATCTGTGCATTCTGGTACATTTTGTTGTGTTCCATCATAAAATAAAGAGCTTTATACAGTTGAAGTCAAAATTATGAGCCCTCCTGTAAAATATTATTTAAAAAAAAATATTTTAAAAATTGCCTTATATATTTGCCTTATATAGTTACTGTATTTAAATCCCTTATATAAGGCATTTTCATACCCCAACTGGCCTAGTTAAGCTTTTAAATGCAACTTTAAGATAAAATATCTAGTAAAATATTATGTGCTGTTATCATGGCAAAGATAAACAAATTCAGTTATTAGAAATGAGTTATTAAAATTATTATGTTTAGAAATGTGTTCTTGAAATGTGAAAAATCTTCTTTTACTGTTAAACATAAATTGGGGAAAATATTCAGGAGGGCTTATAATTCTGACTTCAATTGTGTTTGATTAATCTAATCTTGATTGGTGTTCCTGTAGCAGTGGGAGAGGACACTGTTCGGCCAGCGATGGATGACTGGAGTTTACTGCAAGAGTCTGTTGCTCAAGAACAGCCAGTAGATGCAGACACTACTCTAGAAGCTTCTGCTTATCATCCAGAACCTCCACCTCCCTGGAACAGCACCATTGTAAGAAATACTAATGCATTTATGTCAGAAAGAGCTCAAAATGCTTTACTTTTTGAATATATATACTGTATGTTTCTTGTGTTAATGATTGCATATATAAGATTAAGACGTAACATGTAAGATTATTTTTATTAAAATATCCAAAAAACACTAGAACGGTGTTATACACTACCCGACAAAAGTCTTGTAGTCGATCCCAATTGTAAGAGCAACAAATAATAACTTGACTTCTAGTTGATCATTTGGAAAAGTGGCAGAAGGGAGATTTTTCAGATGAATCATCTGTTGAACTCCATCCCAATCATCATAAATACTGTGTATTGGAACCCGCATGGACCCAAGATTCTCCTAGAAATCAGTCAAGTTTGGTGAAGAAAAAATCATGGTTTGTGGTTACATTCAGTATGGGGGCGTGTGAGAGATCAGCAGAGTGGATGGCAACATCAACAGCCTGAGGTATCAAGACATTTGTGCTGCCCATTATATTACAAACCACAGGAGAGGGCAAATTCTTCAGCAGGATAGTGCTCCTTGTCATACTTTTGTCAGGTAGTGCATGTTTAGTTGACTTATGTACTTCTGTTATTCCAAATGTTTCAAAGAACGTTCAAATCCAGAGAAATAAGCCATTTAAACTAGTGAGAATGAGCGTGTGCTGTGTGTTCATGGTAATGACATCCCTCACTGTTGATATTTGGTTTGGTTTGCAAAAGATGCTTTCATATGTGTTTTATTAGACTGCACAGAGCAGCATTATATAGACAAAACCCTAAATGTTTTTAGTATAAAGAAACAGCACTGCAGTTTCTCCACGTGATCACGCTTGTCTCTCATCAGCAATTGCTTCAGCGTTCTCATTTAGTTTCAACAGCTTTCAGTCTTCCACAATATATTTTGAATACTTTAGCTCATACATGAACAGGATTTCTCCAGGGTTAAGACCACAACTCCAGTAATTCCCCACTAATCAAATTATGCTTTGTTTGTTGTGAATATGCGCCCTTTAGTAAAGAAATGTACATATTGTGCCTTTAATTTGCACAGGATCATAATTTTGAGTATGTAACTAATCATAAACTTTGACACACTTTCACCCTTTCTCATTCCCTCTTGCTCACAGCAGGAGAGTAGGTTGGAGGTGTCTTTTCCAGAGCCTCAGTCTGAGATCTCCACGCTCAGTCATCCATCTGTAGAGATGAGGGAAACCCCACTGGTGACAAAGACACAAGTAATGCCAAACACTCCACCACACACAAAACAGGAGCACCTGGAGTGTTTTCTAAATTAATTAAGCAGACATGCCACAACGAATCAATAATAATGAATATTAAAGTCATGAATAAGTTTAAGTATCATTTATTGAAATCTGCACTGAGATAGCAACTGTAGGGATATATTAAACTGATCAAACATGACTAAAGACTTCTCATGTTACTAAAGATTGAAATAATGTTGTTTTTTCTAACCTTCTACAACTGTATTTAACAAATAATTGTAAAACAAATTTATAAAAAAGCAGTGGATCAGCAGAATGTGTGACATCTTACCTTTGTCTTTAGTCAGTTCAGGGCAGCCAAGATTTGGAGGACAGAAGAATGACCAATCGGGCACACGACCTCCTCCAGGCTCTCAAAGTAAGAATTAATCGGTAGCCACTATGTTTCCGTCCACCTATTTTTAATGCGCATTTTGCATATGCGCATAAAAAAACGGTTGAAGGAAATGCCATGATACACATACATTTTGAAAATGTGCATAAAAAACTTATGCACATAACTGAGTAGGATAAACTTTTGATTCGATAAGAAAGGATGCGCATAAACTATGATGGAAACACTTTTACCGCACAAATTTCAGTCTGTGCTTTAAAAAAGGTCATGTGATTTTGTTATAAGAGATCATGTGATGATGAAAATGTGTGTAAATGGACAAACCAGCAGGCTAAGCACACTAAACCATCTGAACTGTTGTTTTGGTAATTCTAAAACGCACTACTGTTTAATTATTAGTGTTGTTATATTAATGACCTCCAGAATCAAGAGCATCTGTGCTCCGCGTCTGACACATTCTAAAGCCAAGGCCCGTTCACTGCGTGTCAGGATTGCCTTCTGAGGCGCAAGTCATTTATTAGATGAAGAAAAGATTGACGCAGCTTCTCCTACCGCAGCAAATTCAGTTTTTACTGTAGATATTTGGCGCCAGTTAATCAGGAAGTGACGATTTTAATGCGATAATCCAGTTTTGCACATAAAGTTCATTCGCATTTTTGGATGGAAACATAGCTATTGTTGACATTGTACTTAAAGGGCGTGGCTTGTGGAGCAGCTGTAGACAGGAATTAGGAGTGAAGAACTGCAATATATGGATTAAGGGTATAAATCACACACATTTGTTTGACACTGCTCATAGTAGCAATGCTAGGTCATGCTAAAGCACAGCAATTTAATAACAAAAAATGTTTTATTAATATTATATATTACAGGGGTGTGTAAAAGTTTTTGCCCCTTAATGGTTTTTTGTTTGTTTCTTTTTTGTTGTTGTTTTTTTTGCATGTTTGTCCCACTTTAATGTTACAGATCATCAAACAAATTTCAATATTAGTCAACGATAAAGTTTGTATGATTTAAGATCTTGTGTGGTCTGAGAGACGTGGTGATTGTTTGCGACACCTCCACAGACCACCTACAGCCCGTTCCCAGTCTGCATGATGTATTATAATACACAAACATGGCAGGAGTTGTCTGAAAGCACTAGTTCCCGTCAGTTTCACTTGACTTCATTCACTTTCTGAGTGTTGGGTCTGTACAGGTCTGCCTGGTAGTAATGGGTTGACACATTAAAATGCTATTCTGAATTGGAACAATTTAATATATTAGAACTGAAATGTTTTAAACGGTTCTAAACATGTCAGCAAAAGGTATATGAAGTAGTTTAAACACATTTTTATGTCACACCAAAGGTCAATATTATTAGCCCCATAAGAAATCATTTTTGATTGGCACAAGACCAAACCATGGTTGTCCAATGTGGAGGCCCACATTTTTTTAACCAATCGTTAAGTCTATTTATTTACTTAAGGGAATGTGTGTAAATGATTTTTATATGTGTGATTTATGTCAAATGTAGATATATTTATGTAAATGTATTATTAGAGAGATTTGCTTCGTTTACCAAACAAGCTGTTCCAATTAGATTTGCATTGTTTTTTTTTCTATTTAAAGTTTTGGGATTTTAGTCACAATACTCGCAAAATTATTTCACATAAATCAGCAGACTATTTACAAAATTCAGTGCAGAAATGGCAAAAAACAATTGTCCGCGGACTTTGTCTGGCCCTGCCAATGATATGCCTAATCAAGCAAATTTGCCTAGTTAGTTAGGATGTCCCGATCAGGTTTTTTTGCCCTCGATTCAGAGTCATTTGATTTTGAGTATCTACCGATACCTAAACCCGATCTGACACTTCTATAATACATAAAAAAAGAATAAAGAAGAGCGAAGAAACAGATCCATGATGTTCCTTATTTTTTATTTAATTCACCTTATTTTAACATTCAACAACTTTGTTAACAAACAGAGCAGTTTTGTGAAGTACTGTAGCTTGAACAGTCAAGTAATAAATAACATGAATTTTTCACTTTTGGACTTTAATGTAGTTAATACAGTAAATAGAAAAAAATCTAATATAAAAACAAATAGCATCTCAATTAAATACCCGGCAGACAAACCGAAGTTTACATATCTCACAGTTTGCTATGGCAATGTTTTTGTTATCAATTTTATAATACCTCCAGACCACAGACATACTTGCGCTTTTCGCTTTAAGCTGCTTCCAAGTTTTACTTTGCCGCCATTTAACCAATAGCCTCTCTGCAACAAAGTGATGTCAAATTGCACGCATTGCTGTTTCTGTGTCAAGCCAAGAAAGAGGTTTAACTCTGTGCCATCGCAAAACTATAGATGTGTTAAAAAAGAATGACAATATTATATAATGTAATATAATATAATGACATAGTGTATATATTCGAGTCCTGGACATGCACATATATATTTGGATCTGGACATCCCTATTAGTTAGTGTAATTAACCTAGTATATACAAGTAACTTGTATAGGCAAAGTCTATTTGATTGCTAAAATTGTATCTCTCTAGAATGCTTAAGGATTGGCCAGCCCAGACACCATTATGAACATTTTTGAGCATGTTCTGGGTAAAATAAAGGAGGAAGCATTAATGATGAATCCTGATGAACTCTGGAAGTCCTGCAAGAACGCTTCCTTTGCCACTCCAGATGAATTTATTAATAAGTGATTTGAGTCATTGCAGTAATGTATGGATGCAGTGCTCCAATCTCAAGAAAGTATAAAAATAAAATATTAATAAATTAAGCTTAATACTTGTATCTTACAATATAATTAGTAAAATATTATGTACTGTCATTGTGCCAAAGATAAAATAATTCAAAATTGGTTATTCATTATATTATGTTTAAAAATGTTGTGATATGTCAAGTGTATGGATTATTAGTTAAAATTTGTTACAATTTCTATATAAAGGATATTTGGGTAACTTATATAGGGTAACTAAAATTGTGCCTCTTAGAAGATTTAAAAAAGGTTTACCCTCCTGAAAGGCGCTATCCGTTTACATTTGTATGGTGGATAATGTGCTTGAAGAAACACCTCAATTTTAGCATTTACCTTACACTAATTTTTCTTTTTTTTTTTCAGAGTCAAGACTCTTCTCCCGATGCCGTGTACAGTCTTCATGCTTTATGTGAGAGCGGCAGCCGTTCATATGTGGCAGCCTTATTTTTCTGCATGCTTGTGTTAAGAAAGCAACAATTCCTTAACCTGCACCAGAGTGCCCCGTACAGTGACATCATCGCCACACCTGGGCCTCTCTTTCACTCCATCTAGAGCAAGTAGACATGCAGCAGTGGAGGGAAAACATTTGTGAGTTTGATTTTGGTCTCACGTCTTCTTGGTTGAAAGTAAATTTGATGGATTTCTGTCAAAAAAAGTAGATTTGTTATGAATCCCTATGGAGAACTGTTCAAAACAATGACATGCATCTGTAAGGTGTTTCTAAAACACAGTGGGTTGGGCTGTGGTAGAGAAGAAGTGTAGAGCAGCAAGCAGTGCAGCATGTTGTCTGCATATCAAATGGTCACTAAAATGATTTGGTTTTTATCATTCAGTTTAAGTAGTTGAATGAATTAAACTGTCCAACATTTGTTCATTCCTTTGAAACTTAAGCCTTCGTAGGTTGTAATGTAGTAATAGAGTTCTACTATGTGTTCGTTACTATGATCTGTTTGTTCTTTTCACTCAGCCTTTAAAAAACATTAAAGGATAAATGAAATTAATAAATTTAGCAAAAGTAAAAAATATTACTCTTTCTTGTATTATTTCAATCTATGCAATACTTTCTCAAAGACTGTTTATATACTCATTGACTACTTTTCTTAGGTACACCTGTCCAACTGCACATTAACTCAAATTTCTAATGAGCAAATCACATGGCAGCAACTCAATTCATGTAGACATGGTCAAGTCGATCTGCTGCAGTTCAAACCGAGCATCAGAACGGGAAAGAAAGGTTATGTATGTGACTTTGAACGTGGCATGGTTGTTGGAGCCACACAGGCTGGACTGAGTTTTTCAGAAACTGCTGATGTACTGGGATTTTTATGCACAACCATCTCTAGGATGAGGAGAATGGAGAATGGTCCGAAAAAGAGAAAATATCCAGTGAGTGGCAACTCAAATAAGCACACATTATAACCGAGGTATGCAGAAGAGCATCTTTGAACACGCAACACCTTCAACCTTGAGGCAGATGGGCTACAGCACAGAAGACCACACAGAGTGACACTTTTGTCAGCTAAGAACGAGAAACTGAGGCTACAATTCGCTTACCAAAACTGGACAATAGAAGATTGGAAAAACGTTGCCTGGTCTGATAAGTCTCGATTTCTGCTGCAACATTTGGATGGTAGAGTCAGAATTTGATATCAACAACATGAAAAAATGGATCCATCCTGCCTTGCATCAATGGTTCAGGCTGCTGGTGATGGTGTAATGGTGTGGGGGATAATTTCTTTGCACACTTTGGCCCCATTTGTACGAATCGAGCATCAACACCACAGAGTATTGTTGCTGACTATGTCCATCCTTTTATGACCACAGTGTACCCATCTTCTGATGGCTACTTCCAGCAAATCATCTCAGACTGGTTTCTTGAACATGACAATGACTGTACTCAAATGGCCTCCAAAGTTACCAGATCTCAATCCAATAGAGCACTTTTGGGACGTGATGGAACGGGAGATGCGCATCATGGATGTGGAGCTGACAAATCTGCCGCAATTGTGTGATGCTATCATGTCAATTTGGCTAAATCTCTGAGGAATATTTCCAGTGCCTTGTTGAATCTATGCCACGAAGGATTAAGGCAGTTCTGGAGGCAAAACGGGGTCCAACCCGGTACTTGTAAGGTGTACCTAATAAAGTGGCCGCTAAATGTAGTTTTAAATCTTTTTAGTTCACCCAAAACTGAAAATTACATTATTAATCATTCTCATGTAGGTTTGATTAAACCTTTTTGGGTTTCTTTCTTCTGTTGAACACAAAAGAAGATATTTTGAAGAATGCTGGCTGCTCTAACCTATCGACTTTCACAAAAATACTATGGAAGTCAATGGGACCCAGCAACCAGGACTTATCTAAAAATCTTCTCAAGATTATTTTATTGCCGGAGCATCCTTCTTACATTGTGCGGCATACATTGTATATGTCAATTGTGCATAAACTGCATTCAGCTGCAGTAGGCACAATTTCACACAGCATTGTTAATTACTGTCGTTACCTAGCTGGGGACTATTTTCAGGCATTGCGTGATATCATTGCTCCTGCTGCAGCCATGGCCCAGCAGCAAAGTTCCTTGATTATTACACCAGAATGAGAATATAGTTTCTAGCTAAATCGACCTAAAAAATAGCAACTTTTCATTTTCCGTTGGTCTTGGTACATGATGTAACCACAGAAGAGTCAAGCTTTTAATGTTAAAATTTAATGATCTATGCTAAGCTAAGCTAAAACTGCTCCCGTCAGACCTGTATTTCAGCTAAATGGATTAAACAATGGTAAAACTCACCTGTTTAACTCTAGGGGGAGTACTAAAGTGTGTCTAAAAAGTCTCAAATTGATATCAAAATGTTTTCATTTCTCTTCTAGCCAAAATTTGGGTCACACTTTATTTTAAGGTACATTTCCTGCTGTTAACAAACCATTAACTAAGACTTTAGCTCAATAAAGTTATTTTGCTGTAAGGTAAATAATTAGTAGTAAGGCTGAAGTTAAGTTGAAATATTGGGTAGGTTAATGGATGTAGAATAAGGTAACACTTTGTAAGTGCTAATAATAATAAGCCAGTATCTTAATAATTTGCATAATTAGGATGACGCAAATGGTGTAGAACATTCTATTGGGTATTTTTCAAAGAGATTTCTGAAACACCAGCTAAATTATAGCACAATCGAAAAGGAGACTTTAGCCTTGCTTTTATCATTGAAACACTTCTAAATGTTGATTGGCTGTAGTCTTCTGCCCGTACATGTTTTTTTACCGATCACAATCTACTTGTGTTTTTTGTCATGGATGAAGAATGCAAATCAGTGTATTATGCAGTGGAGATTATTCGTTCAAGATTTTAACAGGGAAATTCAGTACATGATGGGCAAAGACAATGTTCTCGCTGATGCTCTATCTTGATCATTTATCTTTGTGTATGAGAGTGTTACGACTAAAGTTTATTTATTTATTTTTGTTGCACATTGCATGTGTTTTTTACTTTGTCCCGCCTTCTCGTGTTGTTTTTTGTTATCCCATAGGTAGACCCACACAGAATCTGCGTCCGCAGATTTTAGCCCATCATTAAGTCTTTTTATTTACTTGTGTAAATATATTTTTATTTAGTTTTTTAATTAATTGTAGTAATATTATTGACTAATATAAAAGTGTTCATTTGATTTATTTATTTTGAAAAATAATATTTTCTGTGTTTCAGTAGATGTATTATATGATAGACTTGGTTTGTTTACTAAATTTGCATTGTAAACATTAAATAACAGTTAAAAAGGTGTTATTTTGATTTCATATATTAAGTTTTTAGTTATGATACTCCCAAAATAATTACCGCATAAAATCCACAGATTTTTTACAAAATTCTCCGGAGAAATGGCAAAAAATGTCCGCAGATTCTGTCTGGCCCTACCCATAGGCTCCCATTTTGATGTGGTCCAGGCTCTGATTGGCTGCTGGTTGCGGAGAGCTTATAAAAAGGAATTTCCAGCAGAGTAAGAGGAGCTTATTTTTGGTGCGACAGTTGTTGGAAGTGGAGAGCTCCTGGATTTTCCTACCCCTCCCGGCCGACGACCAAACTTTATTCTTGCTGAAATGTACATATTTGAGAGTTTGAGCTTGTAGGGGTGGCCTGCCTATTTATTTGATTACTTTTGACTTGTTAATGTTTAGAGAGGAAGGTAAGCTTCCTGCATTTTCTTCTTGAAAGACTTAGGGGTTATTTAGTTTATTTACTTAGCAGATTCTTTTGTTTGTTATTTTGGCCAGTGGCCACCCTGAAGCGATGCTCATTTAAATTGCTACTTTTTCTATAATAAATCTAATTAATTACTCTCAACTGAGTGTCCACGTTTGGTTGTCGACCGAAGGGGATCTTTTGCATAAGTTTTTCTCTTGGGAAATCCACCACCTACAACCTCATTTTGTTTATTATGTCCCTAGTTGTTTTCCCCTAAACTTAAGGGCGTATTAAGGTATAAGCCAGTAGTTAATAGAAGGAATTAGTAGACTACCTAAACATGGGCAAACTCTGTCCTAGAGAGCCGGTGTCCTGCAAAGTTTAGCTCC
Source organism: Danio aesculapii (assembly GCF_903798145.1). Lineage (NCBI taxonomy): Eukaryota > Metazoa > Chordata > Actinopteri > Cypriniformes > Danionidae > Danio > Danio aesculapii. Next base: position 5,657,509 of record NC_079442.1, on the reverse strand, counting down.
GACCCTAATCAAACACACCTGCCTGTAGTTTTTTTTTTCTTCAAACAGTTGGTCCCTTTAATAAATGATTAAAACATCAACAACATAAAGAACTGTCTATATGTTATCTGGTTGCTTTAACAATCCATAATGCTCTCTACACTTTCTTTTCAACAGTAAGCATGACATGCCTTTTTTTTTTTTCTTCAAACATTTGGTCCCTGTCTCTTTTGGACAGTGTTCCTCAAGCACGTTCCTGGAGAACCACCAATAATAAAAATGTTGGTGTAATAAAAATTAATAATACCCTTTCGTTATGTTCGGGGCTGTTTTTGTCCCATTGACTTTCATTATTTCAATGACATTTTTTATTGCAATGCTATGACACCATATAATTGTGTAATCTTGATTGCTGGTGTTGAAAGTAACAGTACAGATTACAAATTGCACCTCTCACGCGTCAAGCCTTTGGGAACAAAAAAAAAAATGTCATTATAATGGAAGTCAATGGGGCAAAAACAAAAGGGTAGTAAAGTTGCCCAGAGTGTATTCTTGATTTTTTTTTCTACAAAGAATTTTCCCAAAATACTGTATGTGTGAAAAAATAATTCCAGTTGCTGGAACAGAGAAAGTTGTGGCCAAATGAAGACCCAAATTTCATTCCAGAGTGGGTAAAAACATCCCCAACAGCACACAAGGGTTAACACGTTATAATGCTCCTAACACTTTCGAAAATTCGTACTATCTCAATCTAGGATGCGTGATATGCCACAGCTTTATTTTTTCTTCCAACATTTGGTTCCTGTTCCTTTAAGAAACGCCGTCGCAGCGTCACGCAATGCTTTCGCAGGTCTGAAGCGCGCTCTCAGCCTCAGCAGCAGCTTCCGTCCATCTGATTCTGCGACCCGGGCGGAGAAATGGGCTCGAAATACAGCAACACCCGTGAACAAACTTCACCGGGAGACCGCAGAGCACGGAAAATCACAGACTGTGAGTGACGTTCATCCATTTCTGCCAACTGTTCTCTTCTTTCTTGAACTCGACTGCAATGTTATGACAAGTGCTCAATGTTCTTCATCAGCGGTAACTGCGCGTCTCCGCGTCACTTTTTGCAGACTGGGCTTTTTATATAATAATTCCAGCTTTTCCAAAGTCAGACACGCACTGTTGCCGCAGTGTTTCAGTCTTAGACAGTGTATTACATTCTGCTGATTCAGATACTGTTATATAAGACCGCCGGTGCCTTTACTATCAACGGACGATTCACCTGCAGCGTATGTGGAGGGGCGTGACGTCATGGCCCGCTCCCGCCAACCGTCCTGAAACCATGAAAGTTGGCAATCTCCTTTTTATCCCCCATCGTAAAGAAAATAGTTCATATCTTTGTGATGTGTTGCAGTTCAATCCTGGGGCAAAAAATAACGAGGGATATGTCCCAGATATTTCAAATGTGGGGGCAAAAAATCCCTTTAGTGCTGATTATGAAAATAATTTTTTTATTATACTATATTTGTGTTTTGCACACACCATACTGAATTGCAGCTGTTAAAAATTGCAAATAGGTAAGTGTTATTAAACATGTAACTACTACTGTACTGTCCCAGCAGGCACAGGACATCAACATGATGTTGTACCCCACGTTGTACGTTGCATTTTAAAAAAGAAAATCCGGTTGTCGTCAGAACCCGACATCAGTGTCCAACATTGGACAAACACATCCTAAAAACAACCAAATATCAACATTTTAATGATGTTTCAGCTTTACCTTGTGTGGACATTACCAATATGACGTCTATCAGACGTAGGATTTTGGTTGCCATACCTGACAAATAAATGTCAGTATTTGACATCAATCTGACGTTGGTTTAAGTTGGCTCGATGTTGGATTTTGGTCACTTTCCAACACAACCTAACATCAAATATCAACATCATTTAACATTGTTATTAGACGTCAAAACAACGTCCTTAGACACTGGCTAGACATTGAGTTTTGGTCACCCAAGATCACAACCTAAATCTAATCTTATAATTATGTCTAATGATGTTGTGTCACACTTCTTGAAAGTACTCAAGGCCTGGATAGTACTCAAAAAAACAAAAAAAAAAACATTGAAATGGATTTTAAAATAAAATACCAAATACATCAGTTTTACATGTATTAAAATAAACTACAAAATACAGCAGCCACAAATGTATCAAAATAAAATACAGTATTTTGTATTTTAAAAATACTACAAAATACTTTTACAAGGGAGCATGACATTTCTTCTCAAACCTTCTATCAATAGACCTATTGGATCAATCCCTTCGCCATTAAACTGACTTAGTGAAGTAAACAATGTTTGACAGCAACAACGTTTCTCTGCGCAAGTTAAAGTCCGCTTCTCTGCCAATTCCTTCACCTCTACTCCTCTCCATACTTATAAACTGTTGTTTGTCTTTTATTTTAGTATAAAGTACTAAAGAAAGTCCTGTCTTCAAGATGATTTCTTTAATCACTGTAAAAACCATGGAATGCAGATAATGAGTTGGAATATAGCACTATATCTCTTTATTGTGTTTCCATCCATTGCGTGACCAGTAAAATTGCCACCATCTTTTTGCAAGTGTTCTCTTCAATGCACAACGTAAAATATGATATCTCAAAACATGGAGTTATCAGTTTTTGCAAAGTCTGGAGTTTTTGACCAGTCTGTATAGACTGGTATATTATTATATTATACAGGCATTGAAGTAAAGATATCGCCATTGTAGGACATATTTTTATGTTCTTGTCATTTACATCAGCAATCTATTTAAAACTACTATTATATGTGCAGTTTACTCATTCATCTAAGAGTTTTTCAGTTCTTCTTTACTGAAAAAGTCTTAGTTGACCCCCTTAGTGAACACCAGCACACAGTCTTTAGGTGTTTTAATTTTTATACTTCCTTTGCATTTCAAGCTGCAGCCCTGAGACTGAGAATGATCATGTGCTGAAGGCTCCTCATCCTGACTGATTTCTTATTCCATTTGTTAAGCAAAGATGCTGATGCCAAATTGTATACTATTACACACTGGTCTACGCATCATGCAGTATACTATTTTCAATGATTGTTGACTTGCTCTCAAATATACCCAGTGGTGTAAAGTAACTAATTACAAATACTTAATTTACTGTAGCTGAGTAGTTTTTCTCAGAAATTGTAATTTACTAAGTAGTTTTAAAAACGTGTACTTTTACTTTCCCTTAAGTACATTTTTAGTGCAGTATCGGTACTTTTACTCTACTACTTTCCTTCAACCTGCAGTCACTACTTTATTTTTTCTTGTCTATGGGGATTAGAAAAATCAGTTCTGGGATTCCTATCCAATCAAATCGACATAGAAGGTTAATTGCATCATACCTCACGACCTTAAGACATGGGGCGATTTGTAATTGCAGCAAACGGTTTGGAAGCATTAAAAGTGTCCTAGAAGGTGTCCAAAATCTTTACACGCATTTTGTATTTTATGTATCAAATACAAATTACAGAATATTATTTTGTATTTAAAATACACATTTGAAATACATGTATCATAAATACTGCCCATCCCTGCATAGGTCCTTGAAATTAAAATGAATTAAATTGGAAATGAAATTTGTTTATGGTGTTATTTCAGCAAGTGTACTATGCCACTGTCTAAAACAACCAAAAAACATAAATTCTTAATTTAAAATCTTAAATTTAAGTTTTATACAAGAACTATGACAAATAATGCACATTATAATATTTCAGGAACCACATTTGAATATTAATGTATTGAATTCATTTGAGACGCATTTAATTAAAGTTCTTTAAACATGACTGTTTAAAACTACAATTTTTGCTGAAAATGACTCATTCAAAGCATCATAACTCTGACATTTTAATGTATTTTTGTGCAATGTAGTGCAGTGAAATGTTAAGTAGGGCATCAAGGTTGGCGCAGTGGGTAGCTCGATTGCCTCATAGCAAGAAGGTCGCTGGTTTGAGCCTCTGCTGGGTCAGTTGGCGTTTCTATGTGGAGTTTGCATGTTATCCCCATGATTTTGTTGGTTTCCTTTGGGTGCTCTGGTTTCCCACAGTCCAAATACATGTGCTATTGGTGAATTGGGTAAGCAAAATTGTCCGTAGTGTATGTGTGTGAATGAGTGTTGATGAATGATTCCCAGTGATGGGTTGCAGCTGGACGGGCATCTGCTGTGTATAACATATGATGAATAAATTGGCAGTTCATTCCGCTGTGGCGACCCCAGATTAATAAAGAGACTAAGACGAAAAGAAAATGAATGAATGAAATGTTAAGTAAAGAAAGGAGTTCTATGGCGCTATAAATGCTGAGGGAATTAAGAAAGGGGTGGGGGGTTGGGGGTTGGTGGTTGGTGCGGTGGATGGCGGAAGGGTGTCGCAGACAAATGTAAGCTGGTTGGGGGTGTCGCGGACGAAAGTGAAGAGGTTTGGGGAGTCGCGGAAGAAAGTAGAAGTGAACAGCGGATGGGGCAGAAGGGCGTTTAAGCAGGGGGATTCCGAGATCAGAGATTCCGTATCCGGCTTGTTCCGGCACAAATTAAGCCCTGCATTTAACAGACAATTATACTAAAATTGCCAAATGTGAATGCAACATAAATAGTTTATTAGTAGCAACATTAAAGATATAGTACAAAATTGTAAATTTCACAGAAGTAGAGACTAGAATGAAGATTAATTTTAATAGTGGAGGGAGTAGTTAAGAATTTGTATTTATTTTGTTTTGGGATTAAAATAAAGTCGGGTAATACTTTATAATAACTACACACTATGAATCATCTATTAAGCATTAGCAACTAGTGAATTCAACATTTGTTAAGCATTAACTCATTAATAAACATTAGTAAGCAGTTTATAACTTCAGCTACAAATGCTGTATTCTTGACTTGCAAGCACATTTAAAATGTTTAATAGTTGTATTTTCATGCTTTTATTACTCATTACTAAATTCAGTATTACATTATTTACTCATTAACTCATTTGTATTTAAGAGTAGTTGGTGACTTTTAGAATAATTCAGAATGAGTTAGTAAACGATTACTAAACTATTTAAATCAACATGCATATAGTAATACTATTTATGTTAGTAAATGCTTTATTAACTCAATTTTATGCAGTTTTGTGACCTAATCTAAAGTGAGGACTATTTATGCTTTATAAATCCCTGATAAATGACAATTAAAGGCTCAGTTTCAAGTAAATAAATGTTTGCAATCTTATCTAATAAATTTAATTGCTGTAAACTTTAAACATTGCCGAATAACAGGAGTGTCAAAATACAATTAGAAATAAATACAATTAAATAATATTGGATAAGACGACAACAATATATTAATTTAACAATATATTATGATACAACATTCTTTTTTTCCTCTTTAGAATAGAACTGAGCCTTTAATTGTAATGTATAAGGGATTTCTAAAGCATAAACAGTCCTCAATTTAGATTGTCACAAAACTGGAATGAGTTAATAAAGCATTTATTAACAAACAAATTAACAATAAATGTATACCTGAATAATAAGATATATGAATGTTGATTTGAATGGTTCATTTACTAACTCATTCTGAATGATCTTAAAATAGCACCATTCTTAAATAACGAGTTTGTAAATAATGAAATGCATTATTAAGTAATGAAAAAAAACATCAACAAAGTATAAAAATACAATCATTAAACACATTATAAATGTGCTTGCAAGTCAAGAATACAGCATTTGTAGCTGTATCTATAAACTGCGTACTAACATCTATTAATGCAGAGTTAATGCTTAACCAAGGATGAATTCGCTATTTGTTAATGCTTAATAAATGATTCATAGCGTGTAGTTATAAAGTGTCACCAAAAGTTGCAATGCATGCAGATTGCAGTGGATCAAACTGGTCTTCCACCAGTGTATGCGTATGTGCAATAGATCATCCAAAAATGAAAATTGGCCTATAATTTACCCATATATTAAAGGGCAGCTAGGTTACCCCTTTTTCAGATTTTTTGAGTCATTTGTGTCTCCAGAATGTGTCTGAAAAAGTTTCAGCTCAAAACAACCATCAGATTTTTTATTATACCTTTTATAAGATTCATCTTACCTTTTTGCATCAGGTAGCGGCTTTGTTGTACAGCGCCTTTAAGGCTAGTCCTCCCCGCCCACCGATTCTACGTGCTTTTATGCGTGCCTTAATCTCCTCCCTCGGCTGCGTCAGACAACAGACATACATAAAGGAAGAAGATCTCACATAGCGTTTGTGAGAAATACTACAGTAAGAACTTTACCAATGAGTATTTGATGTGGAGTTGCAACGATGAGTCACACACAATGGCGTTACAAAGTTCACACACACACACACACACACACACACACACACACACACACACACAGACAGACAGCACGCACGTTTAGCTTTGCACTCTTTTTGCACGCAAATGTGACAGGATACAGGTTAATCTCCACTGCTGTGTGGATATCTGTTATGTTAATGTACAAAATAAACCTGATTTAACATCCACAAACCGGGATTGAAGCGTCTTCCTTTATAATTGTTCTGACATGCGGCTGTGCTGATGAAGTAAATCTAAAGTAAATCGCTGTAATTCATTACAAACATGCACTATTTTAAAACATTTTAAACATTGTAAAACTCACTCTTGATCACATTTGATGATGATTGATGATCCTATTGAACTGAACAGATCCTTTATTCCCGGTTGCTTTGCGCTCGTCCTCTTTTGTTGGTATGATTATGCACGTGACTACCGGGACATGGTAATATGCGCAGCTGTCAATCAATATGGTGGGCAGGGGAACCGCACTCCTATGTCAAGTAGCGGTCCGTCTGAAAACCGCTCCAATTGGTCCACCAATTTTATGTTGTTAAATTGAAAAAAAAAGGACTGGCTGTGTTTATATCACCCCAATATGACGGTCCATACACTATACCTACACACTTGTCTGTCCAAACAGCTTGAAAAGTAGATTTTTCACCATAGGTGCCCTTTAAATCACAGATTAGCCAAGAAGCTCATTTGGTTGGTGTCAGAAGTCAGTCATTTAAGTTAAATTTATAAATATTTTTGCTATAAAAACACATTGATCTGCTTTCTGTCGACATGTGTCAACCAGTGTTGCCAAACTGGGAGGTTTCCCGCTGAATTGGCAGTTTTGAATTGAATTGTGTGGGTAAAAATGGCATTGGCGGGTTGACAAAATTTGGGCGGTTTTGAAATGTAACTTTTATATGCAACTTATTCAATAAAACATAACTGTGTGCTGCTGCTTCATTCAGTTAGTAGTGACCAGTGCATATCGCAAACCGCGTGGGCCCACCCACAAGAGGAGATGAAGGAAAGTTGAATCAAAATCTGATTCCCTGGGAAAGGGACCCATATATAAAAACCAATTCAAACAATTTTAGCTGATTGCGCAACATCTCTTTCTCTGTTGGAGCTGTCAGTGTCAGTATGGTTAAAAAACATAGTATTTACTATAAATTCATTCATTCATTTTCGGCTTAGTCCCTTTATTAATCTGGGGTCGCCACAGCGGAATGAACCGCCAACTTATCCAGCAAATGTTTTGCGCAGTGGATGCTCTTCCAGCTGCAACTCATCACTGGGAAACATCCATACATATTCATTCACACACATACACTACGGACAATTTTAACTTACCTAATTCACAAACCGGAGCACTCGGAGGAAACCCACACAAAGAACATGCAAACTCCACACAGAACTGACCCAGCCGAGACTCGAACCAGCGACCTTCTTGCTGTGAGGCAACCGCATTGCCCTACTATAAGTTACTATAGTATATTTTCATGTGGGTGCCTACATAATTTAGTCTCCCACTGTATAATAGCAAAACTGCTTTCTATTAACATTTCATAGAGGAGAGTCTGAGGGCTGGGGAGAGTCTTGGGCATTTAAGGTTAGATATTTTGAGCATTAACATAAAGCAGAGGCAGATGAATCTCATAGTTCACACCAGCTTTGTCAGACAGTTACATCAGTCGCACCCACACACACTCACACACACATACACACACACACACTCTTGCCACTCATGTCACTATTTCATGCACTGCAGAAACAATCTCTGTCTGTGAGTGTGTGCAAAGTGTGAAGAGCTCAGTGCAAAGTGTGAAACAATCCCTCAGCTCTATCTTGTGTTTGTGTGTGTGTGTGTGTGTGTGTGTCTTTGTCCAGTTTATTTTGTGTATTGTGCTCAATGCTTGGTTTACATAAGCGATTATTTCCCTCTGAGTCATGTGCACCCTGAATGAAATGCTTTCTGTCGGTTTCAGTTTAGCGTCTGTGCAAATCTAATATTGTCTGGCATGTGTCTTTATGGATTTGGTATTGTAGTGGGATGTGAGGTTACAGAGTCTCTAAATAAACATGTGTGCATGTTTGTTGCTCTCAAATGGCCAACATGGCAACTTCTAGTTCAGCCAAAACTGCACTGGACTTTAAAAAAAACAATAGGACAAACACAGAAAAAATTTGATTAATTTAAACTATTTAGCACACATAATTATTACAGAAAGGGTTTCAAGTAATCTAATGGAAAAATAAAACACTCTATTGTCTTTAATGTATGCATTAAATATACGCTAATCTATAAATGTACTATAGTTATTCATAGTACTAAAGTGTCACCTATTGCTCATACCAGGCGTGACTAGGGATGGCTGACGTGAAACTGATGTTTCGACACAGTGTCGAGATCTCAAAGCACAAGTGTTTCGAAACCGGTGCACAGAAGCGTGATCCGAAACACCCAAGTCACGTGACTAAAGTGTTTCGAAACACCTGGTCACGTGACTAAAGCGATTCAAATCATCAGGCATTTCAGAAGCGTTTCGAGACCTGGCGAATCTGCGTCTGAATGACAGAGTCACCAAAACTTCAGTCTCATATGGTCTGGTGGACCGTGAGTGTAAACGTTGTTACTATGCTTCAAATAACTTTTGGGTTCGAATCCCGACTTGTACAAATACTCCGAAATCATGATTTTATTTATTTTAATCATGTTACTGTTTTATAGTGTAGTCTAGATAGAATACGGCTGATATGCCATCAATTTAGCATCATTTTTGTAACGCTGTAAAACAATAATTAATATTTTTACAGTATTGTGATGGTTGGGTTTAGGTTTTTGGTAGACGTTAATAAAATACAATGGGGAATTTAATTACTAATATAAATAATTCCTGTTAACTTCCAGCCACAACCGTCTCTGATCTAGCAGCAACCCTGTTTTATGACCAAAACAAGACATATTTATTCACAAAGTGTTTATTCTGTTGTCAGACTAATGTTGAAACAAAACGATACAAGAATAAAGCATTTCAAACTGATATTAAAGCATTTAAAAAAAAAGCTGTAACAGCCTGGATATGAACCTACTATCCCAGGACGATAGTCAGAAACCCTAACCACTCCACTATTTCAGTTGAAGATTCGAATCTACAAAGCGGGGTTTAATACCTCAATTTGCTCAACTGTTCTTTGCTGAAACTGTTCCAGTGCAATACATGAAAAATTGACCACTAGGTGTCACCGTAGAGACGGGTTTTGAAACGTTTCGAAGCTTCGTCACATTTGCTTCGACTGTTTCAGTGTTTCACAAAACCTCGCTTTGCCCACCACTAGGCGTGACCAACCCTGTTCCTAAAGATCGACCTTTCTACAGATTTCAGTTGTAACCCATATCAAACACACCTGCCTGTAATTATCAAGTGCTGTTCAGGTCCTAATTAATTGGTTCAGGTGTGTTTGATCAAGGATGGAGCTGAACTTTGCAGGTAGGTTGATCTTCAGGAACAGGGTTGAGCACCACTGGCCTATACTGACAAAGCATTTGATCGCTTTAAGACATTGAGTGAAAACAAGCCAGATGGAGATTCTGAACCATTATTTGTGCCCGTTTGGCAATTTAAATTAATAGTTCACCCAAAAATGACAATTACCCCATAATTTATTCATCCTCGGTGCACACTATCTGACTAAAGTCTTGTCGTCGATCCCAGTTGTAAGAGCAACAAATAATAACTTGACTTCTAGTTGATCATTTGGAAAAGTGGCAGAAGGTCGGTTTTTCTGATGAACCATCTGTTGAACTGCATCCCAATCATCACAAATACTGCATTTAAACTGCGGCTGATTTAAACATTGAAATATGTCCATAAGTACTCTATTTTTACTAAAGCTATTTTTTTGTAAATATTCAAGGGCCATTTGATTATAATCAATTTATACCGCCTGCATTTTGTTGTTGAGAAGTTTTGTGTTCCTAAACTGCAAACTCGAAGTAGTGAACCATGAACTGAACAGGGGTGTGACACTACTTTGAGTTTGCAGTTTAGGAACACCTCAACATTTGTACAAACACATCTTTGTGGGTTACATGTTATGCCGGTGGTGTTATTATGATCATTTTGCTAATATTTGATTCAAATGGTCTCATTTATAGATTTTCCTCATATGCACATTAAGATTTGTATAGAAAATGTGCTTTAGTAAAGATTTACTGCTGGCTGAATTGAACATGTTAAAGGAATTGTGTAACTATACATACTTTTCCCCTCTATGTTGTAGTATTAAAAGAACAAATGCCAGTAAAGTTAATAAAGTTACCCAAACTGTTTTCTGCCGTCTTAAACTATCTGTTAAACTTTGAGATGTTATTATTATGCTCATTATTATTAAATTGTATTTTCATGGCAATTTAAACTACCCCTTCAGGATGTACAACAGCAAACAAATCAATTGCATCAGTTACATCAGGTTTTCACTTTTTTCTTGTGTGTTACAATCTTTAGGTCTAGGTATGTGACCGCAACAGGAAATTAATATAGGTGTGTTCGACTGCGCAGAACGATCAAAATCTGTCTTAATCGGTGCACGCTGGTTAGAAATTTTGTCCGGATTGATGCTGCTCCGACATGCCACGTGACTGTGGCATCAAAGTACTGCGACCGCGCTCCGAGATCAGACGATTGATTCAGTCGGTGCAGCATCTGAAGAGTGACTGCTGGAGCTGTGATGACGACATTGATATTATATGATTGGCTGAGTTCACCGCATGACAACAACCACACACTTTTTGTGTTTATTATTATTTAATATAATTTCAAAACAAACAATTAACATTTTATACATCTCTATCTTGTACACACCATGCTTATTAAAAGCCTACAAATATTTTACTACAGCATAATTTTTTGTTCAATAATTTGTTCATAAAGACTAGATTGTTTGCAAAGGTTTTTTCAAAGATTTTTACTGCATTCAGCTCCATAAGTGTAATATAAATATAAATTATATATTTTAGTGAATAACCTATGTATCAACTCAAATAAGTTTTACAGACTCAATGTATTTATCATCATTGATCCTGACACCCCTATAAAGGTTTTTTAAATTAAGTTTAAAAATATTTCATTAAATATGAAAATATATGATTCTAAAATATTTTATTTCCGGTCAAGACGTTATGCAGAAATTTTCAGTGACATTGATGTACCTGCTCTTTCTGGGATATTTCTAAGTGTAGCTTACTTTTTTTGGTCCTTTAGTTCAATCTTCGTGGATTAGAGTGCTTTTTAAAAGTGTTTTTATTTTCCAAAATAACCTTATTCTTGGTAATTTATTTCCCTTTAATGTGCCCTCTCGTTTTCCCCTCCCCATTTGAGTTTGTTATATAAGCTATACTTAATTTATAGTTCCCTTATTGTTTAAAAATGAACTATCGTTTGAGACTGTATTCTGTTTTATTTGTACTGTAAACCTTTTGTTGTTTTGGCAATAAATAAATGATAAAGGCATGTGATCGGTCATGACTGCAGCAACTTTGAGCACCGAAGTGTCCGGCTTGACAACTCCGTTTTCAACTCCACCCCCACCTGCACTCAGCTAATCGCGTTGATCATCAACTGCAGCCATGCTTCATGTAACGCCATGCAACGCACCTATTGACTGGTGATGGGTGATTAGCAACGGCTGGAACAGAGAACTCTAATCTCAAACAGGATGGCTAGAGAAAAATAAAAAAAATACAAGGTCAAGAGAAACAGAAGTTTATTTACATATTTCAAAATGTAACAAAGAAAACAGGGTATCAATCAGAAGGGGGCAAGGCAAAAACCACTTGTAACGTCTTCTAATTTAAGATAATCTCTTGCTAATCTGAAAAGAGAAACAAATACGTCAACAAACTAGCTCCCAAACAAAATGGCACCCACCTTCCTACTTATCTCTCTAAAGCACCTCAATACAAATGAGCTACTTAAGCTAAATCAAATGTTTAAAGCTCTAGTAAACAACAGGTCTGGATGTGAAGAAGCATTCAGCCACTGCACAATCTAGCCACCACCAACACTGGTTTGACGTACAGCTCAGGTTAAATACTCTCTCTCCTCTCCCAACAGCCAATCACTGGAAGGATCCAATGATCACTACCAGGTGGACACAATTATCTGCAGGGAGAGAGAGGGAAAAAGAACACATTGTGCACACCAAAGATATGTCTCAGGACGTAACAGTGCTTGAATGTTAAAATGGCCCTTCTATGAATTGTCAGTCCCTGATATGCCCCCCCCCCCCCCTCCCGAGTTTGAGACCCCTGCTCTAAAGGACATCAGAGACTTATTTTACATCTTGTCCAAAGGAGCATAATAGCTCCCTTTTAATACTCCGTGGTTTTTGTGTGTCCTAGAGAGATCTCTCCTGAGGAATCCTTGTAACAATCCTTTACAAGGTGTCCTTCTGCACACATGTCCCTCCCAGCGACACGCAGGCCATCTGCAGGATCCCGCAGGTAATGCTAAACCTTTTTTTTTAAATAAAAATGCTGAGATTGATTTGTTCAGTGCCAGTAAAGTGAATTCCTTCAAAGCACATCCAGTTTTGCAGTGTGACAGCGTGTTTGATATGGACTTCAGAGCTCAGCTGTCTGTATGTGTTTATGTGTGTGTGTGTGTGTGTGTGTGTGTGTGACAGAAGGCCTGCAGCCCCGAGCGGAACTCGTCACACACACGGGGACTCATCTGTGCGCAGCAGTTACTCAGCATCATCCTGCAAGTGCACAGAGAGCATTACTGTACCACGCTCCAACCCGGCCACACCGCGGTGAGACACACACACACACACACTCTCGGCCAGATTAGATTTGTCTTCCATCAGGGTCGTGTTCCACATTTTGTGTGGTGCCAGAAAGCACAGCACAGAAATAGAATTAATGGAACAGGCATGATGCTATATCCGTTTATAAGTCGCTCGTGTCCTAATCTGATATTCAGACGATATAAATACAGATGTTATACAGATGCTGTTATGTGGATGATACCAATGAAGATTATCCTATCATAATATTTTTCAAAAGCACTGGCATGGATTTACAAAAGGCAGCAGTGTCTTGAGGAGGTAAATGTGGCAAAATGGTCGCAGGCTGTAGTTGTATACATTGGATATATTCATGACCTTTTTAAAGAGTGACGTGGCATTTATGCGCAATATAATGACTGTACTATGAAAAGTTCATGTTTCCAATTGCTGGCAACCCATTCACATAAAAGCTAGACTGCTTAAAAACATATACGACAATACTAGACCTCATTTGTGATTATTTCACATAATAATTGTGTTCCTCTTCCAATATACACTTACCGGTCACTTTTCCCAGTGATGCGTAAAACAAATGCTGGATAAGTTGGCGGTTCATTCCGCTGTGGCAACCCCAGATTAATAAAGGGACTAAGTCGAAAATAAAATGAATGAATGAACTTACCGGCCACTTTATTAGCTACACCTTACTACTTACAACTGACTAGTACCGGGTTGGACCCCCTTTTGCCTTCAGAACTGCCTTAATCCTTCGTGGCATAGATTCAACAAGGTACTGGAATTATTCCTCAGAAATGTTTTGCTCCATATTGACCTGATAGCATCACGCAGTAGTTGCAGATTTGTCGGCTGCACATCCATGATGCGAATCTCTCGTTGCACCACATCCCAAAGGTGCTCTATTGGATTGAGCTCTGGTGACTGTGGAGGCCATTTGTCATTGGCCATTGGCCATTGTCATGTTCAAGAAACCAGTCTGAGATGATTGGCACTTCATACACTGTGGTCATAAAGGGATGGACATGGTCAGCAACATTACTCAGGTAGGCTGTGGCGTGACACAATGCTCAATTGGTACTAATAGGTCCAAAGTGTGCCAAGAAAATATCCTCCACACCATTACACCACCACCAGCCTGAACCGTTGATACAAGGCAGGATGGATTCATGCTTTCATGTTGCTGAAATTCAGACCCTACCCATCTGAATGTCGCAGCAGAAATCGAGACTCATCAGACCAGGCAATGTTTTTCCAATTTTCTATTGTCCAATTTTAGTGAGCCTGTGTGAATTGTAGCCTCAGTTTCCTGTTCTTAGCTAACAGGAGTGGCACCCGGTGTAGTCTTCTGCTGCTGTAGCCCATCTGCCTCAAGGTTGGATGTGTTGTGTGTTCAGAGATGTTCTTCTGCATACCCCGGTTGTAATGAGTGGTTATTTCAGTTACTGTTGCCTTTTTATCAGCTGGAACCAGTCTGGCCATTCTCCTCAGACCTTTGGCATCAAGGCATTTGTGCATGAAAATCCCAGTAGATCAGCAGTTTCTGAAATACTCAGACCAATCCATCTGGCACCAACAACCATGATTAGAAATTTGCGTTAACAAGCAGTTTATTTTTGTACCTATTAAAGTGGCCGGCAGTGCTCATTTAAATTAATATTTTATTTAGGATGCTTTACAATATTATATTTGTGCATATACGATACATTAGATCAGTTACTGATTACTGAAGCCAAATCTGGAGCTATTCTAACAAAATGACCTATATTTTCTGAGAAATGAATAAAAATATTCATTTTCAAATTGGGGTATGATCATTTATGCTAAGCATATATAACTTTTTTCTGATATTGTTTTAATTGCAAAAACTTCATGCTTGTAATTTTTTTCTGGGTAGAATGAACAAATTCATGCTTTTTCAGTCAAATCTTAGTAAACTGTACATATAGAAATATTTAATCACATGCAGCTTTTATTTAGACCAGTGACCATAATCGTGAAATAATAACATTTTTATGACATGAAACTTCTAGTTTCCCAGTACTGGGTTGTGGCTGAAAGGGCATCCGCTGCGTAAAACATATGCTGGAATAGTTGGCAGTTCATTCCGCTGTGGCGACCCCTGATAAATAAAGGACTAAGCCGAAGGAAAATTAATGAATGATATGAAACTTCTGGTTTCCCAGTACTGGGTTGCGGCTGGAAGGGCATCCGCTGTGTAAAACATATGCTGGAATAGTTGGCGGTTCATTACGCTGTGGAAACCCCTGATAAATAAAGGGACTAAGCCGAAGGAAAATGAATGAAACCTCTTGATTTTTCTTATTGGACCCTAACTCCACCAGCAGGTCCTCTATTTCAGACTCAGAAAGTTTTCCCTTCTTTATGCTAGTCATTCTCAAGCATAGAAATCCGTAAATTGGCACGTGCTCTTTCATATGGTAATAATATGAATTCAGGGGAGTTTACAAGACGGATGTCTTACAGCAGTCAAGATTTCAAGATCATTTGCGATTTATAAATGTCAAATCTTGAAGGGAGGCGTACGCACAGGTTTTTCTGTGCATGTTCGTTTTCTCTGAATTGCACTTTTGTGAAATGATCTTAGAGCAAAGCTTCAGTTTCAGGTTTCAGCGCAACATTTTATTAATGAGGTCCCAGTTTCTTCATTGATGCTGAAGAACTGCACTAAGCAATACAAATCAATAAAAAAAGACTATGTCAATGTTTCTGATCATGAGAAAGCAACAGATTGAGATCACTAGAAGAATGTTATCATAAGAAATAAAAATTGAATATGTGGCTACTCTATTTTCCCATTAAGTTGAAATATAAAGAAATATATAATATTTCATTTTTAGTTCGATTTGTTGGTAATTCCAGTTACCAAGCATCATTGCAGTTGGACTTGCTATTTAGTTTTATCAATACTGTTAAATATGTCTGAATTATGATACTAATTACAGTTGAGTATTATCGTTTCTTTCTCTGTGACCCAGACGGCAGGTGAAGTATACAACCTGTGGCGAGAATCATGGCATTCGTCCTCCAGCTCCTGAGCAGTACCTCACCCCACTGCAGCAGAAGGAAGTGTGTATTCGGCATCTACGTGCTCGGCTAAAAGAAAATGTGGAGAGGCTTCACAACCGGTGAGTATTACTTGTGTGTCTCAGCAAGCTGTCAGAGGAGCTTTATTGCTTTCTGCAATTCTAGCTGTATAAGGGTTAGGGTTCAGGATCATGTCTTGAGTACCTCAGTTACTTCCAAACATGCCTACTTCTCTACTATATATAGGAAGTGAAAAACAGTAGCTGAGTGAGACAAGTAGTATGTGCAAATTTAAAAGTGTTCATAAAAGAGTTTGAGTATCATTGTAATACGTATACAGCTCTTATTCAAATTCAGGGGTCCCTTGTTATTCACGTGAGTTATGTTCTAAAAATAACCCGCAATAATTGAAATCCACAAAGTAGTCCGCTTTATTTTTTACAGTTATTATTGATGTTTTACAACTGTAAAACCCCTCACTACACAAATCAAAAATAAAAACTACTTGATCCTCATTTATTTATGCCGTAATGGCAGCCCACAGCCGCGTAACTTCTGCCTTCCTTTAGCATGTCCAAAAGTCCAAATTTTGTGCAATGGTTAGCATCTTCCTCTGCCTTTTGGGTGCTACCGCAGGTGCCTTTGACAGTGCAGAACATTTCATCGACATTGTGGGGAGAAAACCTGCAAAAAAGAAAGCTTACAGTATAGCACTTTAGTCACACTGCTAACGATCAACGATTTATGTAAATTTGGCAAGCTGAACGCATTCTGTTCTGAACAGGAGACATGGCACGGAGGAGATTGATTGACAATGGTCAACCACTACAGCCAATCAGGACTCAGAACAAAATGCACTGTAGAAAAAAAGCATGTCAAATTGCATGAAAAAAGCTGCGATACTGATAAGTGAACCGTGTTATAGTGAGGGATCACTGTTCAATATTTGTTGTTTCCTCAAAAAGTATTGATGGTACAGATGGTAAGCCAAGTAAATTGAGAGTTCTTTGCTGGAAATGCGTAGACGTGCTTGATGTCAAAATATATGCCCCAAAATAGAGTGCCTTGTTAAAAATAGCAATAATATGGATTCATCGTATAGATCTGATGGATGTATCAATCCAAATCTATATATTGTTGCATGAAATCGGAAACAACTATCATGCACATTAGAGGTCTGCATTCCCACTGCTGTACTGTGGGAGCCAAGGGACCCGACCAGATTTCATGCGCTGTGGGAATAAGTTTCATAATAAAATACAGTAGTGGTTGGTAAATCTGGTGTAATTTGAACGGGAGCACGCGGTCTAACAATATAGCGCTCCCGAGTCCTGACGTTATTTCCGAACAGCATATCTGTGATTTCCTCATTCTTAATGAGCACCAGAACAGCCAATGTTCACGACTGTCACACATGTTGAACACATGACCAGTGCTTTCTCCACGTGCTTTTTGTCTGTGCACGCAACCTCTGCATAACGGTCCTCAGAGCGGGTTTCACCAACATGGGAGAGCAAAGTGAAGATGGGCTGTCCTTCAGCTTGCATTAGAAAACAGTCAGTTTACTGTTAGGAAACCCACGTCAGGCAAGTCTGACATGTATGGGACTGGATGGGATAGATGCAAATGAAAAAAAATTACCCTTTCCACGATGTGATAACACCTCAAAGTTTTACTCTTTAGCAGTCACAAGGCTGGAACCTCAGGTTTAAGGCGGCACTCATGTCTCATTACAAAAAGCAGCAAACAAAACTGACATTTAGCCTACAATCCTTGCACAACCTACAGTTTGTCCAAACAATTGACAAATTTGTAATTCGTCCTCCACAAAAAAAGACTAATACTAATGACCCAAGCATACTGGACCCAGATGAGGAAACTCCAAACATCTCAGGTCGCAGCGCTAGCAATACTGGAAACACACAATGCAGGAAATACCAAGATAGTTACCTGAACTATAGTTTTATTCCATTTTCTCGAAGCAAAGTGTCTCTGGCCCAGCCATAATGTATCATCTGCACCAAAGTTCTTGGTAAAGGCCGTCCAAATTAATAAGACATTTGCAGACGAGTCATCCCCAATACAAGCCCAGAACATTTTTTGACCGCAAGGCAAAATAACTGACACACACCCACAATGAGATGAGGGACGTCACACCTACTAACAAGAAACATTTAAAAAAATTGGCAACTATTTGACAACTAATATAGGGCCAATTTAAAGGCCAAAGGCTTACGTTTTTCAGTTACAATTGGTTACAATACTGATGTTTTGCTTATATATTTTACATTAAGCTATCATTCGTGCATAAACATATCTAGATATAGTAGTAAACATACTGTTTGTTTGAAAACAACATTTTTTGTCATCCTTACTGCAAACTTATATGAGCAATAATGTCATTAAATGTAGACAATATTTTGTATTACGATTTTTTTCCGGGGGAAACGGAGGTCTCAGGCAAAAAAAGGTTGGGAACCACTGGGGTAGATAACGGGGCGGGCAGCGGGTGAACAAAGGCTGAATATACAGCCGGAGTGGTTTGGTGCAGAATAAAACCTTGCAGGAGCGGGACTAAAAAGTTAGTCCCACGCAGACCTCTAATGCACATCTTGTCAGAGAAGTGGTGTGATCAGCAGTAAATCTCCTATGAAATCTAGAGGGTGCTCTCATGTGGAAACTCCAAACACCCACACAGAAGAAACCTAGGAAATCCCCAAAGCATTTCACTTTTCGTTTTCATATAAACAGAAGTTTGGACTGTTCATTGATTTAGCTTGACTAATAATCACATGAGTGCTCAAAGAAGAATTTATTTCAAATCTCAAACTGCTCAAATCCCAAAGAAGAATTAATCTTAAACACTTGACTGAAGTTGTGAAGTGTGATTGGAGTAAAAACGTGTGAGCAAGCGATACAGGCAGCTGTCATTATCACAGAACAACTATCTAGATGTCAGATAACAATGAAACTAAATTTAGATACTATGAGATTTTCAGTAAACTACGACTCTGCGTAGTAAATGCTAGAACCGACTTTACTGACAAAATGTGGATGAAAATTGCCTTTGATTAATCCTCCAGCCCTACCCCTAGTAAAAATTCATTCAAATTACCAACAACATTAGGCAAGTTGCAAAACAAATGTAGTACCTACTAATCCCTATTGAGTAGATTTATTTCTAAGGCCATAATTTTTTTTACCAATGCAGAGACTCTGAGATCGAGGAGTTACGGATGCAGCTCACACGGATGCAGGAGGACTGGATTGAGGAGGAATGTCATCGCATAGAGGCACAGCTGGCCCTAAAAGAGGCCCGAATGGAGATCCGACAGCTTCAGCACACCGTGGAAACGGTAAGGTCCAATCTGGGGCCTCATGAGGCAGATCAACAGGACTGTAAGTCTGAAGGTTTTGGTAGGATAGGTCTACGATTAGGAGCATCCAGGTCATGTGGCTGCTCTCCGGCCCACACCATGAGTCGCAGCGCAACCTTCACCAGGCTGAGCAGTGATACGTCCCCTGGTGCTACAGATCGCAATGGAAACGTGCGTACTGATCGATACATTCCCGCCAACAGAGGGGCGATGACGCTACCAAGAGGCGATGGGCGCACTCATCTACTTCTGGAAGCAGCTCTACTGTCTGAGCAAGTCCCTCACGCCACACTATGCTCCACCCTATCCCGATCCTCCACCTGCGAGAGATTGTACAGTGGAGAGACGGTGCTGCCTGTTAGCCGATCCTGCCATGCTGTAAACAACAACTGCAGTTGTGGTCCACATGCCTACCTCCCACACCACCATCTGTTTCTGCATCTCCCACAGGAGGAAGCACCACCTCCTCCTCCTCCTCCACCACCTCCTCCTCCAGCAACAGCTCCCCCTAGCACATCAGAAGTCAGTGACAGGCCAGGGTACCGGTCACAGGCCTGCAGCCCCACCATAACCTGGATCTCCGAAGAGGGTGGAGGTGATGAATTGAGTGTCATCACTTCAGCAACCTGCGCGCCAGACATCACTCTAGCTGAGCCGCATGTGTTTTCGCCATCCTCAGCCACTACTTCCCCCGCTCAGATGTCTTACATCACGGAAGCGTTGCCGCTAGACAGCACAGTTGAATTTACATCATCAACAGTGACACCAACAGTGTTGACCAAACCACAGGTTCAGCAACCTTGTCCCAGAGTGTCTCCAACTTTCGAGCCTCCAGCACAGGAAGCTACCATAGTAAAGGTCAGTGATGAAGATGGCGTGGTGAACGATGCAGAATCAGCATCCCCTCAGAGAAGCCACTGGAGCCGCTATTTCCTAATTGACCTGTTAGCAGTGGCTGTTCCTGTCGTTCCCACATTGGCGTGGCTTTGCCGAGGGCCACGAAACGAAGGCATGCCCATGTACAACATGGGATCTCTGTTACGGGGCTGTTGCGCTGTTGCACTGCACTCACTAAGGCGTGTTGGAAGTGGATGTGATCGTGGCCCCTCAGGAACAGGAAGAGCGACACCTATCTGATAACTTTAAAGGATTCGTTCACCTGAAAATTAAAATTCTGTTATTAATTACTCACCCTCTTGTTAATCAAATCCCCTGAGGCGAAGTAAGATATTTTAGATCAAATCCAAGAGCTCTGCTGTCCTCCATAGGCAGAAACAATCCTGACACGTTCAAAGTCCAGAAAAGAAACAAAAAACAGTCAATGTGACATCAGTGGTTAAAATTTTTATCAAACAAAGCTTTTGACACTTTTGTTCAGCAATGAAACCTGTAAAGATTTTTGATAATCTGTTCTGGATTAGGTTAGGGTTCTCTTTATATAAGTCTCTTTTTTATAAATAAGTCGTACTGTCCATAGTAAACCAAACGGCAACCTCCTGCTCTCCCTCATGAAACCAATACAGAAGTGACTGAAACTGCAATTCCTCAACTGGCCTCTGGGGGTGGTTCCAAAAAGAAGTCCATCCCATAGACTTCCCATGTTACAATGCCCAACTTTAGAGCAGAAAACAAACTGCAGGGGGGTGAATTTTTTTTTTTAAGTCATCCGTTTAGTTTAAATTAAGCTTTAAAATTCTGCATAATTAAGGGAATGGCCACTTGAGTGACAGGTCTCTGCTGCTCTCAGTCACACCACGTCATATATTGCTCATGTACTTGTGCGTTTTTATGGGATTCTTTTCGACAATTGTCAGAAAATGGTATGTTGTGCTGTTAATTGTGCTCAAAGACCATTCAAGTCTGTTTTCTAGTGAGTGATATTCTTACATAATTTATTTCCAAATGTGTTTGTTGGTTTTAAAATGATTTATTATTTATAATTTTATTTAAAACTTTAATGCACTGTAGAATGCAGTAATTCACATTGATTAGCTGTAGGCTATAAAACTCAAATGTCGTCATACAATGCTATGCTTGAATTGCATAAATAGCCTAACATTTACTAACACAATATTTGAAGAATTTTGATGGGATTAGTGTTTTCCTCCTGTAGACAAACATTATAAGAATAATGCTTAATATGGCTCTGTGCATTAATATTGTTATTAATGTAGCATAAAAAAAATTGTGGTATACACTACCTGACAAAAGTCTTGTCGCCTATCCAAGTTTTAGGAACAACAAATAGGAACTTGACTTCTAGTTAATCATTTGGTATCAGAAGTGGTTTATATGAAAGGCAAAGGCCTCTAGATTACGCTTATTTGACCAAAATAAAATATGATCATGCCTTGATTTTTAATTATTTCATTAGGACAGTAAAGTCTGACTTTGCTTAGACAAAAGTCTTGTCACTTAACAGAAATAATGTCCAGTATAGAATATAAAGTCATGCTGCAGTGGTGAAAGAATGGATATTGTGTATGACTCCCCTGAGCCAGGAGGACTGCATCCATACATCTCTGCAGTGACTCAAATCACTGATTAATAAAGTCATCTGGAATGGCAAAGAAAGCGTTCTTGCAGGACTCCCAGACTTCATCAAGATTCTTCGAATTCATCTTCAATGCCTTCTCCTTCATCTTACCCCAGACATGCTCAATAATGTTCATGTTTGGTGACTAGGCTGGCCAATCCTGGAGTACCTTGACTTTCTTTGCTTTCAGGAACTTTGATGTGGAGGCTGAAGTTTGAGAAGGAGCACTATCCTGCTGAAGAATTTGTCCTCTCCTGTGGTTTGTAATGTAATGGGCAGCACAAATGTCTTGATATCTCGGGCTGTTGATGTTGCCATCCACTCTGCAGATCTCTTGCATGCCCCCACACTGAATGTAACCCAAACCATGATTTTCCCTTCACCAAACTTGATTGATTTCTGTGTCATCTTGGGTCCATGCTGGCTCCAGTAGGTCTTCTGCAGTATTTGTGATGATTGGGATGCTGTTCAACAGATGATTCATCTGAAAAATTTACCTTCTGCCACTTTTCCAAATGATCAACTAGAGTCAAGTTATTATTTGTTGCTTATACAACTGGGATCGACAACAAGACTTTTGTCAGAAAGTGTACAACCAAGCACGTGGTCAGAGCACAAATGAGTTAAGTGTTGAGTGTTATCCCCTCCCATTTTTGATTATAAGAGAGTGATGCGCGGTTAGCCCGATGATGCGTCGACATGTTGGCAACAGTTGGCTCCGCCCACTTGTGGCATTATTCATGCTTTTTTTTAAAAAACCTGCAGGTGACGTTATGGACATGTCTATATTTTTATACAGTTTATGTAGTAAATGCGCTCCCTGACCTGAACAAATTCGTATTTCTGAAAACACATTGCCGCACAAATGTGTGTTTTTTTTTATTTCATATGGTTACAGTTGAACCACATGAAATTTTAGAGAACATTTTTGGTTCCTTTTCTGGACTTTGAACGTTGCTGTCTATGGAGGATAAGAGAGCTCTCAGATTACATCTATAATGTATTTGTGTTACAAAGATGAACAAAGGATTCAGGAGAATAGAGCAATAAGAGGATGAGCAATTCATTAATTTCTTGAGTGAACTAATCCTTAAACATTACTGTACCGTCCGAAACATTTAACTGGATCTTAAGTGGACTCCCTGTCCTTGATCTCCCAGTAGGTGATATTTTTGAACTAAGGAGGCCTAAATCTGTCTCTGGTTCAAAAGTTTGGAATGTGGCCCTAATTTGCACAGACACTCAGACGTTTCAAGGCTGTTGCTCATTTCCACCATTTGTTTCCCTTTTCCTTCTGGTTCTCTTATCTGCTTTATTTCCTCCCGTTCCTGGCTGAAACTCAGCAGGTACTTCAGTCAAACAGGAACCTGGACCTGCAAACAGCAGAGCCCAAGCTAGACAATGTACACTTGATTTACATTTTAAAGCAGAAATATCAAAAATAATACTAGTTAAGAGTTCTTTAGTTCATCCAAGAACAAGCTCAGTCCATCTCTTTCAGTTTCAGTGGGCTCGATTCATTCTCTTGTGGGATTTTAGTGATATGACATTCACTGACATTAAGTAACAGTCTTGAATGTGTAAATAATTTGGAAAATTCTTATGTAAACTTCTATGTTGGACTGAATTGGAGGCTTGTTCACGAAAACGTTAGCTGTGCACTAAGCAAATTTTGCCAAGTGATGTTGATATTTGAAAGCACCGAAAGAAACACTTGCATCACTCAACAATGTCATGAAACTTTTTGACATGTTCTTTATCACCACTAGACACGCCCCTTACTGCTGATTGGCATCAAGTGTTTCCAGTGCTGTGGTTAAAGGAACACTCAACTTTTTTACAACTCTCCCAGAGTTAAATAGTTGAGTTTTAACATTTTTTAATCAATAGAGCTTATCTCAGGGTCTGGCTTGAGCACTTTTAGCTTAGTTTAGCATAGACCATTGAATTATATTTGACCATTAACATCTTGCTCAAAATAAAATGACTAATTTTAATATTTAAACCTTGATTTCTGTAGTTACATTGTTAACTAAGACAGAAAATGATTAGTTGCTATTTTCCTAGGGCGTAATGTCTAGGACACAGGTGTCAAACTCAGTTCCTGGAGTTGGAACTAAACTGTTGGTTGGAACTGTTGGGTTGAAACTAAACTGCAGAGCTGCAGCCCTCCAGGAATTGAGTTTGACACCCCTGGTGTTGGAACTATACTCTCACTCTGCCGTAATAATCTAGGAATTTTGCTGCTTATTTAGTCATTTTTGTCTATTATTTTTATGGTGTTTCTTT
Organism: Danio aesculapii; assembly: GCF_903798145.1. Lineage (NCBI taxonomy): Eukaryota > Metazoa > Chordata > Actinopteri > Cypriniformes > Danionidae > Danio > Danio aesculapii. The sequence goes on along the minus strand of NC_079442.1, from coordinate 5,633,132 downwards.
AAGTGTCAATCAAAAATTGCTTAGTGCATGCTACTAAAGAACAGGTCTTTGGCTCAAATTAGCAGGGCTAGGCTTTCACATTTTCAGCTTTTACTTAGCAAACATTAAATCAGCCCATCTAAAAATATGTTTCTCAATATAGATTTCATGTTTAAAACCTAGAAGGTCCCACATAAAAAAATACTACAGTAATTTATAGTTAATTACAAAACTATACTAAAGTGTACTATACTGAATAGTATTTTCAACATTTTGTCAATGAATGCTACAGCATGCCAATCCAATAAATACTGTAGTATACTTTTTACTATTATAAACTGGTGTAAAACAGTGGCTACTTTATTAGGTACACCTTACTAGTACCGGGTTAGACCCCCTTTGCCTTCAGAATTGCCTTAATCCTTCATGGCATAGATTCAACAAGATACTAGAAATATTCCTCAGAGATTTTGGTCCATATTGACATGATAGCATAACACAGTTGCTGCAGATTTGTCGGCTGCACATTCATGATGCGAATTGCCTGTTGCACCACATCCCAAAGGTGCCCTATTGGATAGAGATCGGGTGACTTTGGAGGCCATTTGAGTACAGTGAACTCATTGTCATGTTCAAGAAACCAGTCTGAGATGATTCACGCTTTATGACATGGCGCGTTATCCTGCTGGAAGTAGCCATCAGAAGATGCGTACACTGTGGTCATAAAGGGATGGAAATGGTCAGCAACAATACTCAGGTAGGCTGTGATGTTGACACGATGCTCAATTGGTACTAATGGGCCCAAAGTGTGCCAAGAAAATATCCCCCACACCATTACACCACCACCAGCCTGAACCGTTGATACAAGGCAGGATGGATTCATGCTTTAATTTGTTGATGCCAAATTCTGACCCTACCATTGGAATGCCGCAGCAGAATTGGAGACTGCCGCTTATTAGATATAAACCCTAGAGATGGTTGTGCGTGAAAATGCCAGTAGATCAGCAGTTTCTGAAATACTTAGACCAGCCTGGCACCAACAACCATGCCACATTCAAAGTCACTTAAATTACCCCATTCTGATGCTCTGAACTGCAGCAGATCGTCTTGACCATGTCTACATGCCTAAATGCATTGAGTTGCCATGGGATTGGCTGATTAGAAATTTGCGTTAACGAGAAGTTCGACAAGTGTACCTAATAAAGTGGCCGGTGAGTGTATACCCTATAATTACAGAAAACTACAGTATTGGGTCATTTGTTTATATTACTATAGTTGTTTTACTGTAGCAACTGCATAATTAGCACAACAGATTAATTCATGTACTTTATTATGATTAAAAAACACTACAGTATTTACTAAAGTACTATAGTATTTCTTCATGTGGGAGTACATGCATTACAAACAATGTGCATTTGGATTACTAAACTAAACATGCTTCAAGAATGACAATTTGTATTTCATAGCATAAAAATGCCCTTAGTAATATTTGCGATCATTATTCTGACCTTATTCTTGCTTTTTCTGTGGGTCATTCCTTTTATCAGTTGCACAATTATGAGCAAAATGACTTTTAAAAGTGCTTTATTTGCATAATATTTATGGGAATTATTTAAATTGTAAAAATGTGTTTGAAAATGCCAAATTTCATTGATAAAGCAATGGAAGGTGATGGCTTAGAGGACTCAATTAACCTGTTTTTGGGTGGTTGTTTTTAACTCTGTCTCAGGTGGAACTCAGGTGAATAGTACTAGAGAGGGTGCAACGGTAAACCCCAGGCCAAAACATCCATTATAAACAGAAAGGTTTATAGAACAGTAGTTGTAAAGATGTAGATTTACAGTGTTATAGTAGACTTGTTTTCTGATTAACATCACTTCAAAACCAATGTGTCTTTAACTACTGCATGCGTCTGCATTTCAATAGTCAGGGTTTCTGCAGGTAAATGCAAGACTTCTTAAGAGTATATACAGTTGAAGTCAGAATTATTCGCCCTCCTGTGAATTTTTTTTTCTTTTTCAAATGTTTCCCAAAGTTAATTTAACAGAGCAAGGAATTTTTCACAGTATTTCCTATAATATTTTTTCTTCTGGAGAACGTCTTATTTGTTTTATTTTTTTTTTTAATAATCATTTTAAGGTCACTATTATTAGCCCCTTCAGCAATATTTTTTTTTCCTACAGAACAAGCAATCGTTATACAATGACTTCCCTAACTTGCCTATTTAACATTGTTCAGCCTTTAAATGTCACTTTAAGCTGTATAGAAGTGTCTTGAAAAATATGTAGTCAAAGATTATGTACTATCATCATGGCAAAGAGAAAATAAATCAGTTATTAGAAATGAGTTATTAAAACTCTTATGTTTAGAAATGTGTTGCCAAAAATCTTCTTTCTGTTAAACAGAAATTGGGGGCTAATAAATCTGACTTCAACTGTATGTGAACATGTTACACAGCTACATTTGAGGAAATAGCCAAACATATGTTGCATGAGTCAAAATTGAGTTTCCTTTCATCCCAAAAAATTTTAGCATATCAAGTAAAGATCATGTTTCAACAAAACTTGAAGTGAATTTCATACTGTAAATATATCAAGCGCAATTATTGATCAGTAATATGCATTGCTAAGAACTTCATTTAGTTTAAAGGTGATTTCTTTTGTACCCTCAGATTACATACTTTCAAATAGTCTCTGTCCCACTTTATAATAGGTGGCCTTAACTAATATGTACATACACTGAAATGAATCCTTTGTTACAATGTACTTATTGGGTAAATACATGGTTTTACATTGTACTTATGATCATAAACATAATATATCAATATAAATTAAACAAATCCATCCCTTACACCTTTACCCACTCTTTTTTTAGGGGGTTTTCACCTTCTATTGGAATAGGATAGTGATGGACAGACAGGAAAGCATTGGGGTGTTGCTACATCGGATATGGTTGCAGCCTGAACTTAACGAGAAATATTTATATTATTTATTAAATTTCCCATTTATTGTATTTTATTAACGTCTACCCCAACCCTAAACCCAACGTCACAGTAACGTAAAAACAGTAGTTATATTGAATATTATTTCTGTTATCTGTTAAATTACCCAATAAATTGTATTTTTTAACACCTATCCACACCCCAACCCTAAACCCAAACATCACAGTACTGTACAAATATGAATTATTGATATAGTGTCAAAAAAAAAAAAATGCTGCTATACCGGATGTGCATATCGCACTTCCAGCCGACTGAGTATCCAATCTAGACTTTACCAATTCATTGGGAGCAGGGAGAGACGAAGGATCAGCATAAGACCTCCAGCTGGGAATCAAACTCGAGTCGCCCTAAGTGCCATGGTGCTATATGTCAGCGCACTTAACCACTAAGCTACTGGCATTGACCATAACCCACTCTTAAACCTACCCATACCAACAACCTGTCACGAACCATACCAGTATCCCACCTTAAGACCCCCACAAATGTTCTGCAATGCATTATAAACACAGTAAGTGCATTGTGATTAGGTTTTTGAAGTACATAGCAGTTAAGACAACCCAATATAAAGTGGGACTAATATTTCAAATAATAATCTCGACTAAATTTAGTCCTTAAAAAGCACACGTCAATGGAAAGCTCATTTATTCAGCTTTCAGATGATGTATCTCAATCTCAATCTTCCAAAAGCAGACACTTATGACTGGTTTTCCTGTCCAGGGTCATAGAAAGAAAATTGAATGAAGGGAACTCAACTCAATGTGATCTAAATGTTAAGTTATAGAGAGGAAGAAATTAAAACATTTGTGCCAATCTCAGTTAAACCACTTTTTCTGCTGCCTACCTGATATTTTTTTTATTATTTATCTTTTATTATGTCTTGTAAAGCTGAAAACTTTTTTAACACAATCTACACTCACAAAATGAGATCTGCTGTTTTTTAAGCTACTTATTTAAATTGAGTTAAAGCAATTCTTGAGTTTATTTTGGAGGGACAACTTAATTTTATGTTCAATCCACTTAAAATTGTTAAAACCAATAAGTTAACCTAATTCCTTCATGTTGTCCTAACACAAATCAATTGTGGAACCCAGCATTTTTTTTACAGTGTACATCATGTTACGTGCTAAAGAAATAAATGTGACTTTACTAAATATGGAAATAACTGTACCTTTAGGCCAAGCCTGTAAAAAAATGGCTTTTAATCCTGTTTTATGGTGCAAATATTAAGATTAATAATGCAGAACTACACAATTCTTGCTTTCTTTAAATGGAAGCCGATTAAAACCAGAACAAATACAGACAAAATGATTAGCTCTATTGTGAAATGAATTATTTTAAAATTATTTCTCAAGTGCTGTTTTCAATCTGAGAAATGTCCAAAAGCTAATCACTGATTTCTTGTCTTTGCCTTCATGACAGTACATAATATTTCACTAGTTATTTTGTAAGATACTAGAATTCAGCTTAAAGTGCAACATTAGATCGTAAAACAGTGTGACTTCTTAAAATCAGCAGAAACCCTGGTTAATGAAGTGGTCATTTATTCATGCATTTGTAAATCAAAGTCTTCAGTTTATCTGAAGCAGCACAAAATAAAAACAAACTGATAATCATGTTCTAGATTATTGTAAGGGCTTAGACTGCATGTTAGCACAAGAATTCCTTGTAGTTAATTATCAGCAAACTTATAGATTCTGTTTCAAACAAACACTCATTTGAAGATCAAGTATGATTGTATCATTTAGCCTGAGCTTGTAGAGCAGTGGCGCTGAACCCTGTTCCTGGAGATCGACCTTCCTGCAAAGATCAGCTCCAACCCTGATCAAACACACCTGAACCAATTGATTAGGAACTGAACAGCACTTGATAATTACATGCAGGTGTGTTTGATTTGGGTTACAACTAAAATCTGCAGGAAGGTCGATCTCCAGGAACAAGGTTGGTCACGCCTGCCATAGTCTCAAAACCCGACTGTAAATTTGGATTGGTTCAATCGCCCCTTGAAAATAAAAGCGTTTTAAAATGACAAGGCTTTTTTGTTGTGCTAATGTCTTCTTTATTTAGTCCTAGTCTGTCTACACATTAAGCAAAACACTGACAACAGAACGACAGCCAATCACAACATAAAATACATCCTTATGTAGAGTGGGATTTAGACAAATGGCTGTTTACACGCCAACTTGAATCAATGCAATTTGATCATAGATGTTTACACGTGCTTTAAAGCAGTGTTTCTCAACCGCGTTCCTGGAGGACAACAAACACTGCATGTTTTGGATGTCTCCTTTGTCTCTCACACCCATTACAGGTTTACAGTCTCTGCCAATTAGCAGATGATCTGAATCAGGTGTGTTTGGTTAAGGAGACATGGTAAATGTGCAGAGCTGGTGGTGCTCCAGGAACATGGTTGAGAAACACTGATTTAAACAATGTAATCAGATTCATGAAAACTTAAGCATTCAAGAAACTAAGTTAGATGCGTTTGTATTGAATGTATTTGTATCCTTTGTGTGTTTAAAGCAGGTTATAGTGTCTGAAAATAGAAAGACTAGTTTTAATTTTGAATAGATTTTTCCCACCTATTAATTCAAATTTCTAACATTTCATTTCTATTGTATTTAACCCTTGTGCACTGTTTAAATTTACCATCTTTTGTTATGTTCAGGATGAAAACAGTCACTGACTTTAACTTCTGTAAAAATGCATCAATTAAATATTTTTTTCAAAACTTTTTTCCCCATAAATCTGTTAATGAACCTCAGTCCTGATCAAAACTACTAAATTGTTTAGAAAAGTTACAGGATTTTAACTCTTTAATCGCCAAATTCACAAATGATATCACTGATTTGGTGGAAAAACACACAAAATGACGATTTTTAATATAAAAAGTAATTGTGGACCGGATTTTTTGTATCTTTTATTTCAGTCTTAGACATGTGAAGGATTAGTAAGATGCATTGTCAGATTTTCATGTTTTCTTCCTAATTTACTGTTGGTGGCTGTTTTTGCCCCATTGACTTCCATTATAACCACATTTGATGGTGCGTAAATACAGTCTTTGTTTTTGTTTACTCTGTGTAGTTTTGAGAGCTGAGATGCATATTTTCATTTTCTCAGACACATCAAGATAAGTGCACAAAGGTCACTCTCAACACACTTTAATTTGCTGTTATACTCCATATTAAAACCCAGAAATTAAGCTTTTTTTTTTTTTTTTTTTGCACATGCTCTATCTAAAGGGTTAAAAAAAATATAAATATCACCTTTTCCCAGCAGGGAAAACCATTAACAATTAAAAATGCATGATTATGTGGTGCCATGGTTTTGCAATCTAAAAATGTGGTTATAATAGAAGTCAATAGGGCAAAAACAGCCACCAACAGTACAATCAGGAAAAAAAAATCATTAATGAAAACAATGCATCAAAGGCGATGTTGTTTAACATGTCCAAGACTTTGATAAAAGTCCAGTCCACAACTACTTTTATATTAAAAATACGTCATTTTGTGTTTTTACACCAAAATCAGTGACATCATTTATGAATTTGGCAATTAAAGAGTTAAAATCCTGTAATTTTTTAAAACGATTCAGTAGTTTTGATCAGGACTGAGGTTCATTAACAGATTTGTGCAAAACAAATTGAAAAATAATATTTATCTGATACATTTTACAGTAGTTTAATTCAGTGGATGTTTTCATCCCGAACATGACAAAAGGGTAGTAAATTTGCCAAGAGTATATTGTTGAGTTTTTTTTTAATTCAAAATATTTGTCACCAAAATCATTCCACTAGCTGAAACAGAAAAAGTTGTGGCCAAATTAAGACTCAAAATCACCCCAGAGTGCATGAAAACATACCCTAGAGTACATAATGGTTGCGTATATTCTTTATGGTCATTTAAGCTTAAATTTAGGTTACATTGCATTTCTAAAAGAAAGCGGCCTAATGAAAATATACAGCCAATGGTTTTACATCAAAATACCGTCGCCTTGGAATTATAATGTTCTCTCTGCATTCTAAATGACTGAGATATTGAGCTTCAAAGTTTTTGCATTCCATACAGCAAACAACATGACAGAGACCCTGATTGTACTCTAAATGTATTTGATTAACATTCTCTTAAATTTGCAAATTGGTGTAAAACAAACAGGGCAAATGCAGATAGAACCTTGATTCTTAAGTCATTTTCCGCTTGGAATTATAAGGCTCTGGCAGATCATTTATTGGAGCATTACTTTTCAAGAAAGACAAAGTTATATTTTTTGCTTTCGATAACATTTATTTAATGTTTTAGGATGAATATCTTTTCTTGTTCAAATTAAGTATATAAGGCTGTGTTAAATATTTTGTCCAATGCAGATGTTATGTCATAAATATGGTAATATTTGTTGTAACTAAGACCCCATGAATTCAATTAATTATTTGCCATTAAATGCTTATCAAATTTATAGACATTAACAGTCAGTGAGCAAATGAGTTATTTAACAATGTTTAATAAACACTGAAAAAATGGCTGACACTGACTATATATACATAAATAAAAAAATGTAATTTAATATATTACATTTTTAACAACGAAGAAGTCCAGTGGAATGACAAAGACAGCTGATCCTGATTAGTCCTCCTGCGTGCATTCGAAATGCTGAGGGCTCACAGAAACAATCTTTACAGAGCCAAGAGTTTGATTTTGTAGATATAACTTTTTTTAATAATAATTAAAAAAGGCTTTAAAATGTTGACAACTTCTTAAAAAAAACACCACATGATGTAGATTGTCATTTAATAAGAATATGTGAATAACTAAATTTTGACGAAAATGTCAAATAGAACCTTATAATTCTAAGGTGACGATATGTCTTCCAGATACTTTAAAACATGATTGAGAAACACTCAAGCATGTAACATTGTCATTTTATGCTGCTGAATTGGATTAGGAAAGGAATTAACCATCACCCTTTCCAATCCGATCAAAATCTTGGATCAATTAAAGTGTTTACATGAACTTTTTTAATGGGTTTTGAGTTTATTGCCATGTCGGCCTCTTTGGCTATGTCATATTTTAACAATAAAAAGTCATCATCGTCATCGATAAATAAATAGTATTCAAGATAAAATACACAAGTAATAATATAGAAGATAAAAATCTTAAACAGTTTAAGGTTCACGTTGGATAAAATTTGTACAATTTTAAAATGATTACATATTAATTATTATACTCGTCCCAGCAAAATATGCTCAATAGCAAAAACCAAACCTGCTACCATCCGTCACTCAAAAAAATGACTCTGGCTACATGTTCAAACTACTTATTTATAATGAGTTGAATCAACACAATTCTTGAGGGTTTGAAATAACTTAATTGTTTTATGTTTGATTAACGTAAATTTGTAAAAACCATTAAGTTAACTTAATTTGCGTTTGGACAGCATGAAGGAAGTGTGTGGAACCCTGCATTTTTCACAGTGATGATGATGATGATAATGGAGATTCCCAAAAACAACACAGAGACCAGCGTCAACTTTTTATAAACAATTTATTTTCAAGTAGTTTTATACTTAACCAGATTTCCCCACCAGAGTACTTATTACCAGCTCAGCCAAAACCCTGTCGCTGTGATCGCGTTTACAACACAGAAATCAAATATAAAAGAGAGAAGGAAAACAAAAACAAAAGAAACGTGCGTCTTCTAGAGAAATCCAATGATTGAGAGTATAACCAGTGATTATGTCAAGCAGAAAAGAAAAAAAAAAAGCCAACAAAATATACAAATGCAAAACAGAGCTAAGCTAAGTGGTATCGCTATTAACACTAGCCCCTTTTGAGGATCACATGCATGGTGCAATGCTCCTTAAAAAGGTCGACCTGGAAGAAAACAAAGAGAGAGGGTTTATTAAACAAGCGAACCGTGTTCCTCAAAAGCCACAAATACGATTATGAGGGTTTAAATCTCGAGAGCCTGTTAAATAAACTCTACAACACGTTTAAGAGCGAGACTAGAGTAATCAGCTTTAAAGATTATCGGCTGGTTATTAAAGCAATCCAGCGCACATCCACAACAACTCAAAGCAGAAGATGTCACACGTACCCTGAAAGAATGAATAGGGAATAACCTGAGTCCATTGGTGGAGGCTTTATTCCAAGCCAATCAGCTCCACGTCGAATATGAGGGTTGCATTGGGAGGAATGACGCCCGGATGGCCCTTGCTCCCGTAAGCAAAGTCCGGAGTGCAAGTCAGCTTGGCGCGCTGTCCGACACTCATCTGCGACAAAAAGGGGGAAGAAGTGTATAAAATCAAACATAAAAATGGCCATGGGTGGCAATACAATAATGTATTGGTGCTCTTTAGGTATAAAATTCACCAGAATAATCGCAAAAGGAAGTAAAAGGCCCTCGAAAAATGTGGAAAATGCCTTTATTGACATGGCTATTTCTTAAAACTGCGCCTACACACATCAGAGTAATTGAAGAGAGCATTTTGTCGAATGACATCTACTATAAAACATGAGACCTACTTTATGAACAGGCGGCGTTATGTAACTGCTCAATATGGGTCAAGCTGGCTTAAAAGGGGACATCAGACATCATCATATACATGCGTTTGATTACAGTACCTGGGCTACTCCCTCATCCCAGCCGCGGATCACTTCCTGTTTGCCGATTTTAAACTTGAAAGGCTTTCCCCGATCCCGGGAAGAGTCGAATTTGCGTCCATCTGTCAAGGAGCCTGGAAAGAAATTGGGATTTTTTTGTTAAAAATATACCTACATAAACGAGGTTGCGTCAAACTGACATACGCGCATGCGCGGTTTTCATAACCAAGCGAAGAAAATGAACGTTAAACACCCGAAGCGTGATTCATTCGGACTTTAAGTCAAATGTTACTTAAAACCCGTTATTTGTTTACATAACATCGTATAAATTTAATGTATGTTTTAAAATACATATTTATGGATTAATTCGTCAAACTAAGGCGTTTTAAATCAAACATTGACAGAGGAGACGAATTCAATTGCTGTATTTTTAGCATCACAATCGGAGCATCTTTTGGGAAAAAACACAATTATAAATGCATGTTCAGGGGTGTCTTGATAATCGCTAAAAACGCTATCTGGTTAGTCTGCCTTGTATTTAAATGTATTTATTTTTAAACACACCCCATTTCATCCGAAATACGGCAATAAAGTCACTGTGTGTACCGAAAAAAACAGGCCACGGTTTCCAAATCCGATGCTCTTAGATGCAAATACAGTTTGTGAGTACAATTAAACACCAAACATGTAGTTAATATTAAGGCGAGTTCAAATATTAAAGATTTAAAACCTCTGTGAGCCGATAGTGTCTATTGTGTCAATGCGGCTAAAGTGCTAATGCTGGCTAACACCCTTCAGGCGATTCATCAACACGATCACTTCTCAACTTACCCACATAATGCACGACGCAAGTCTGTCCTTTTTTAGGGAAAGTACTTCCTAAAAATAAAAAAACAAGAAGAGAAAGGATTAGAGGTGCTCGTTGAATCCTGTGGAAAGAGGTTAGTGTTTAGCTAGCAGGCTAACGCCCCATGATGCCCAAAACAGGCTGAATGTATCGATTTAAAAATGCGGCACATTTTGACACATATCAGCGCTGCAGCTTCTTAAATGTCGATGTGGTTTAATATGCGATGTATTTTACCGTCTCCAGGAGTAATGGTTTCAACCTCGACTCCCATCCTGGCTGCTTGTTTGACTCCTGAAGCTTCTGCACGGAAAATGCGCTTCAGTAAATCAGTAATTGTGATTGAGGAGGGCAGAAACCCCTGCCTGCCTGCGCCACTCTCGAGCATCCAGCGCCCCTGGCGGACACCCACCGAACTGCACCCTCATTCTGTACCTCAAACATCAAACAACCGTACAACATTCATTGAGGTAAAGTTTGTTTTATAGCCACACATTCTGACTTTCTCCTTCATATTATCATTTCAAAAAGGTATTCTTTGCAAATTCTAAATCATATTAGCAGCCAGCGACTATCAAAGCCCTGCTGAAAAATCCAGCTTAAACCAGCCTAGGCTGGTTGGCTGGTTTTAGAGGGGTTTTGGCCACTTTCAGGCTGGTTTCCACCATTTCCAGCCTGGTCTTAGCTGGTCAGGCTGGGTGATGACCAGCTAAAACCAGCTATGTCCAGCTTAAACCAGGCTGGATTTAGCTGGTCATTTTTCAGCCTGACCAGCTAAGACCAGGCTGGACATGGCTGGAAACCAGCCTGGAAATGGCCAAAACCCCTGTAAAACCAGGCTGGTCAACCAGCTAAAACCAGCCAACCAGCCTAGGCTGGTTTAAGCTGGATTTTTCAGCAGGGAGTACAACATTCAGTCAAATAAATTGTGCTAATGTTGATTTTTAGTCATACTTGCATGTGATTTCAGGCCAAACATTCAAAGTAAGTTACCACGGTAAACAATATTAGTCACAAGTTGAACTAATGTGTAGATAAAAAGCCAACTTCCCTCAATACAACATTCCTTCATTTTGATATGATGCACAGCCGTCAATAAAGAATCTATTGTTTTAAATAGTCTAGATTCGTCAGTAATAAAAGTTTTAAAGGGTTAGTTCACCCAAAGATTAACATGTACTCACTAGTCACCCTCAAAAGGTTACAAGAGTTACTTGAATCACAAAAGAAGACATTTTGAAGGATGTTAGAAACCTGTAACCATTGACTTCCATGGTAACCTATTTTATTTCCAACTAGATATTAAAGTTTGAGGACTAACTTTATGGTGGCTTGAGAAAGCCTGTTTTAAGTAGTTTATTTAGTCTGAGTATCAAGTTGGCTATAAGAATGTTTAAGATTCCTGCAGTCAACAATGTAACTACTTTAAAGACTGAAGCAAGCCAGTAAGAACCTTTAAAGTTGACCCTGTGTCTGTGGTTGGTAATAGCATGATTATAGCATGAATTAGCATGATTATAGCATTAGTAAACATGTTGTTAGCATGAGTCTAACATGAATTACCATGATCACACTGGGTGCCACTCCTGTCAGCTAAGAACAGGACACTGAGGCTACAATTCACACAGGCTCACCAAAATTGGACAACAGAAAAACATTGCCTAATCTAATGAGTCTCGATTTCTGCTGCGACATTTGGATGGTAAGGTCAGAATTAGGCGTCAACAACATGAAAGCACGGATCCATTCTGCCTTGTATCAATGGTGCAGGCTGGTGGTGGTGGTGTAATGGTGTGGGGGCATATTTTCTTGGGACACTTTGGGCCCATTAGTACCAATTGAGCATTGTGTCAACGCCACAGCCTACCTGAGTATTGCTGCTGACTATGTCCATCCCCATCCCGTCCAACCCATCTTCTGATGGCTACTTCCAGCAGGATAGCGCGCCATGTCATAAAGCGTGAATCAAAATGATGACAGAATTTTCTTTAATTTCTTTAAGGCCATGAAATCCACACAGCAGTCTTTTGACCTGCACTGTGTTCTAATTACTAATATTTTTATTGTGCCCTAATATTTGTCATGTTAAAATGAGTTTTCGTTCTAACCCACCATCTGTGATGTGCAAAATTTCTATTTTAGAAACCATTTTTATTTCCACAATGTCATGGCAAATCAACAGCATAAAATAATATGTCAATTGTGATAGCTTCAGATTATGTTTAGAAATGCAGTAATGCAGTAGTTTTTATAATGTGTTGTATTATAAGGTGTGTTTTTAATAAACTTAATCTACAGAGAGAAATTAAAAGGGAAACATTACCCAAATATACAAAAACACAAAAGAAGAGGTTTAGAAAAATGTAAGAAATTGTTAATATCAACTACCATAGTATTTTTCCCTACAAGTATGGATGTTATTGCCTGCTAGTTGCCAGCATTCATTTTCAAGTTTGTGACCACTTGTAAATGGTGAGTACATTTGTCAATTTTGAGTGAACTAAAAAATAAGTGTATTAATGTGTAATAAACATTTTGAATTTATATATATATATATATATATATGTATGTATATATATCTATATATATATACTATATATATATATATCTATATATATCTATATATATCTATATATATATATATATGTATGTATATATATATATATATATATATATATATATATATATATATATATATATATATATATATATATAGGGTGACGCAGTGGTGCAGTAGGTAGTTCTGTCGCCTCACAGCAAGAAGGTCGCTGGTTCGAACCTCGGCTGGGTCAGTTGGCGTTTCTGTGTGGAGTTCTCCCTGCGTTCGTGTGGGTTTCCTCCGGGTGCTCTGGTTACCTCCAGTCTAAAGAGTGAATTGGGTAAGCTAAATTGTCCGTAGTGTATGAGTGCGAGTGAGTGTGTATGGATGTTTCCCAGAGATGGGTTGCAGCTGGAAGGGCATCCGCTGTGTAAAACATGTGCTGGATAAGTTGGCGGTTCATTCCGCTGTGGCGACCCCAGATTAATAAAGGGACTAAGCCGAAAAGAGTATAAATGAATGAAAAAAAAAAATATATATATATATATATATATATATATATATATATATATATATATATATATATATATATATATATATATATATATATTTTTTTTTTTTTTATGTTAAGACAGTTATTTTAATGTCAAGCAAAACTACTTGCTATCTAGACCTTTACAAACTGAATTAGAATTTTTTTATGAGAATCCTATAACAAAATATATTTCATTGTTTTATAGCAAATTGGACAACGGCTCTAAAAGAATCCAAGAAAGATTCTTAGTGTACAGATTTGCTAGATGACCTTACAGATTTAGAATGTAGCCAAATATGTGTTAAAGCCCAGAACTTCTTGATTAATACTAGATTTAAAATGATCCAATATAACTGGGCATAAGTACTTATTTCACACCTGAAAAACTAAACAAGTTTAACCCAAACATCCCCGATATATGTTTCAAATGCCAAAAACATAAAGGAACATTCTTTCCTTGTATATGGGAATGTGAGGTGGTTAAGGTTTTCAGGCAAAAAGAAAAACATTAATCAGTAACACTGTATTTTGATGGTCCATTTGAGTATTAGTAGACTGTCTGCTTAATATCTGTTGATACTGCTCCTTCAACAGACATTTGACTGACTATAAGGAACTTTGCACGTGCATGTCAACTTACACTAACCCTAACCCCAGCCTAATAGCCTACTTATAATCTAATGAGCATCTAATGGCATGTAGATGTAATGTAACTTTAATTCCACAAAACCATCAAAGTAAAGTGTGACCTATTAATATCCTCAATTATTTCAAAACCAATCCCAGTTACCCCTGAAAAATGTGCTTTGGGTTCATTTCCCGTAAGTTTGTCATTACCAGGTTATCAAACTAAAAGGATTGGCATGTGTGTTACTGATTACATGTGTGTTTTTGTATGTGGAATACAGTATATGTCTTAGCCCATGTATAACAATATATTGACCTGTTCAACTGAATTTGGATGCTTTGGGGGAGGCAGGGGGGAGTTAAAATAAAAAAAAAGTAAAATTTCATGTTAAATTTTAAGTCTTTTTTCTACAATATAAAAATGTTTTAGAAAAAAAATCTTAAGACAAATCTGACCAATTTTATTTTGTTTCCTATTACAGCAAGATTCTGAACTGTCCAGTGTTAAACATCTACACCCATGTAACCTTTGACCTCTCATCTGGAACATCTGGACACTTCAGCGCATATTCGAGTGTGACGTGAGTTTCTCTCAACATCGATTCATGACTTGAATTATGTTGTTGTGATGGTGTTGGGCAAACTGTAGATTTAAGAATTGAGTTTGCTGATTTGGAACTCCTTGCTTTACTTGATTTGTTTGCATTATGATGAGATATTTTTCGAGTTTTTGATTTGGAGAGAATTCTTGGACTGGACTTGTAGACTTGAGGAATTGTGTTCTCTTCTAAAGTGGGAATCGTGACACAGTTTATCCTAGAAAAGCCAAAAATAAATGAATGAATTAAATAACAACAAAGTTGAAGACAAAATTATTAGCCCTCCTGTGAAAATAAAATTATTTTTCAAATAGCCCAAGTGCCCTTTCATGGAAAGATTTTTTTTCAATACAAGTTTTTAATAACTAATCTATATTATGTTTGCCATTATGACTACGCAAAACTCACCGGCCACTTTATTAGGTACACCTTACTAGTACCGGGTTAGACCCCCCTTTGCCTTAAGAACTGCCTTACTCCCTTGTGGCATAGATTCAACAAGATACAGGAAATATTGCTCTGAGATTTTGGTCCATATTGACATGATAGCATCATGCAGTTGCTGCATATTTGTTAGCTGCACATCTATCATGCGAATCTTTCGTTCCACCACATCCCAATGGTGCTCTATTGGATTGAGCTCTGGTGACTGTGGAGGCCATTTGAGTACAGTGAACACATTGTCATGTTCAAGAAACCAGTCTAAGATGATTTACGCTTTATGGCATGGTGCGTTATCCTGCTGGAAGTAGCCATCAGAAGATGGGCACGCTGTGGTCATAAAGGGATGGACATGGTCAGCAACAATACTCTGGTAGGCTGTGGCGTTGACACAATGCTCAATTGGTACTAATGGACCCAAAGTGTGCCAAGAAAATATCCCCATCACCATTATACCACCACCATCAGCCTGAATCGTTGATACCAGGCAGGATGGATCCATGCTTTCATGTTGTTGATACCAAATTCTGACCCGAACATCCGAATGTCGCAGCAGAAATCAAGACTCATCAGACCAGGCAACATTTTTCTAATCTTCTATTGTCCAGTTTTGGTGAGCCTGTGTGAATTGTAGCCTCAGTTTCCTGTGCTTAGCTGACAGGAGTGGCACCTGGTGTGGTCTTCTGCTGCTGTAGCCCATCTGCCTCAAGGTTGGATGTGTTGTGTGTTCAGAGATGCTCTTCTGCAGACCTCGGTTGTAACGAGTGGTTATTTGAGTTACTGTTGCCTTTTCTGTCAGCAGGAACCAGTCTCGCCATTCTCTTTTGACCTCTGGCATCAACAAGGCATTTGTGTCCACAGAACTGCCTCTCACTGGATATTTCCTTTTTTTTGGACCATTCTCTGTAAACCGTAGAGATGGTTGTGCGTGAAAATCCCAGTAGATCAGCAGTTTCTGAAATACTCAGCCCAACCCGTCTGACACCAACGACCATGCCACGTTCAAAGTCACTTAAATCACCTTTCCTTCCCATTCTGATGCTCGATTTGAACTGCAGCAGATCGTCTTGACTATGTCTACATGCCTAAGTGCATTGAGTTGCTGCCATGTGATTAGAAATTTGCGTTAACGAGCAGTTGGACAGGTGTACCTAATAAAGTGGCCGGTGAGTGTAAGTTACAAGAGACAAGTATTCAATTTAACTTGGCTAATTTGGTTAACTAGGCAAGTCATTGGACATCAGTGGATTTTTCTGGAGCAAAAAAAAAAAAAAAATTCTTAAACATGCTAATAATATTGACCTTACCAGTTTTTACATTCTCCGAAACTAAAATAAAATACGAAATACTTGTAAAAAATATCTGGAAATTAGCAGTTTACCGTATATTGTGATTCATGTTTTTTTCCCCCATTTATCTCTACTTTTCAATTGCAATATGGGATCTTGATCTTTCTTCCAACAACTGTTAATCTTGAAAAGTTCAAAGAAGTGACTTTTATTAACATTTTTAATAGTTTAGCGTTATATATTGTCTGAGTTGGTGTTGTATATTTTGCTACAAAAATCTTATAATCTTGTAATAAGCTGCCAGTACATTTTCTGTTATTTCACTGACTTATTTCTCTATATATTGTTCGAGTTTGAAATAAAGTCACTTTGTCGACTTTTGATGTTGAATTTTCAACTCTACACTTTAACAGAGCAGAGATCAACGTCCCATAATGCAATTCACAAGCTTTAATAAACAAAAAACTCTTTTGTAAATCATTAAATACAGAAACTGTTAATGAACCGTTTTTTTACAGTGTGTATGCTATTATCACATAAAAAAAATCAAATTTAATCAAAATAAAATTATTAAATTAGCTAACCAAAACTAGAGCATTTTACCTTAAGTGTCTGAGATGCTGCTGAATCTGCTTCTGACGTGCTTCATTGATTGGGTACAGAGAGAAAAACAACAAACCCACCAGCAAAAAGGTGACTGGTATCGGGGCTAAAAGCAGTTTCAGTGCCAGGATGACTTCATCTGGTTGACTGCATGCCCCTGCTTTATATCCTGTGAAGCTTCAACAAAACACAGTCCGTGTAAACATGTCAACATTAACATTTCAGACTTCCATATAAAGTTCTCTCGTGAACATGAGTTTGGTATTGTTTTGCTCAGACATTTTTGCATGACAGTGTTTAAAAACTTGCAGGACATACAGTGAGAGGAGTTATAGTGGGTAAAATAAGTATTGAATACGTCATAATTTTTCTCAGAAAACATATTTGTAAAGGTGCTGTTGACTTGGAATTGTCATTGGATGTTGGTAACAACCAAAGAAATCCATATATGCAAAGAAAACAAAATGAATTAGTTTACAAATGAAGTCATGTGCAATAAAATGAAATGACATAGTAAAAAAAAATTGAACACATGAAGAAAGGGAGGTGTAGAAAGGCAGTGAAAGCCCAGACAGCAGCTAAAACCTCTCAGTAGTTCTTCAGCAAGCCTCTGCCCTTCCTCAGAGTAAATTAAATATCAGCTGCTTCAGTCCAACATCTACATTAGCAGATGATGAAGATAAAACCATTTCAGCAAGGCAATGATCCAAAACACAGCCAAGGAAACTCTTAAATGCTTTCAGACAAAGAAAATCAAGCTGTAGAATGGCCCAGCCAATCACCTGACTTCAATCCAATAAAAAATACAAAATAAAGATCAGATTTGATAGACGAGAACCACAGAAGCATCAAGATTTTTACACTCTGTTGAAGTCTGTGTAAAACTAACACCTGAGTAGTGCGTGTGGCTTCATTTTCCATATAAGAGGCATCTTTAAGCTGCCATCACCAACAAAAGCCTTTTATATAAAGTATTAAATACGTTTCAGTAGTTCAGCACTTTCTCCCTGTGTCATTCCTTTGTAGTAAAATGTAAGTAATTATTCACATTTGTTTTGTTTTATTTTTCTGTTTGTATTGTTTGGGTTCAATTCCAATTCAAATCTGGTACGATTCCATGTCATCAGCTCCTTTAGAAATATTATTCCCAGGAAAAAAACATGACAATGTGTTCAATACTTTTTTCTCTCATTGTATGTTGGAATGTTTGCCAATGTATGTCAGGCTCTACAGCACTTCAGTGAGAGTGCCTGCCGACTCACTGCAGTGCCATGGTGGAGATGCCAGCACAAAGGCCTCCTCCCAGTTTATTGAAAAACCTCCAGCAAGAAAAAAACAGGGGCTCCAGGCCCTCACAGGAGGGATTCAGGACAGCAAACTCATCCACTACATCTGGCAGCATTGACCTGAACAAACAAATCAGTTGAAGTCAAAATGATTCGCCCTCCTGTGAATTTTTTTCAAACATTTCCCAAATGATGTCAGCTAGAATAAAAGCAGTTTAGATTTTTTTAAATACATTTTAAGGTCAATATTATTAGCCCCCCCTAAGCAGTTTTTTTTTCTACATGCCTAATTACCCTGACTTGACTGATTAACCTAGTTCAGCCTTTGAATGTCACTTTAAGCTGAATACTGGTATCTTAAAAAATATCTAGTCAAATATTATGTGCTGTCTTCATGGCAAAGATAAAAGAAATCAGTTATTAGAAATGAGTTTTTAAAACTATTCTGTTTAGAAATGTGTTAAAAAAAATCTATCTGTTAAACAGAAATTGGGGACAAAAATATACAGGGGGGCTACTAATACAGGGGGGCTAATAATTCTGACTTCAACTGTATATATTTTGAAAAACAAAAAACATCAGATCCCAATATAATAGGTTAATTAAACATACTCCTCAATTTAATTTATTTATTAAAAGTCCAACAAGTGAACAGATTTTTCTGATGACCTTAATTCTATTAAATAATTGTAGTAAACACAAATCAAAATTAAAACATGTGGAGTATTTACATTTTGCTGTGAAAAGTCCTGCATTATGATGATAATAGCATGATAAAGATGTCTGCACTGCACTTCAATAATGCGACTAAAACAGGAATACTCCACGTCTTAATTTGATTTACATTCACTACGATTATGACTTTAGTTGGATTATTGTGATTTAAAAAAAACCCCCGCTGTTTACATGGTAGAATCTTAATCGGAGTATTGTCTTAAAGGTCCAGTGACATTAAAATAAGGTTTTTTAGATGTTAGTAGTCAGTATTTTAGTCTTCAATGACATCTATAAGCAAAACAAAGACAAAATTCCAGTTTAAACATGTAAAGTTTTGTAGTTTATCTGCCTAAATGTTTTTTTTTTTCATGTCACCTTATACTTTAGTTTCTTATCAAATCTTGACCAATCAAATGCTCTCAGTATCTCACATGTCCCACCTCCTTCAAGATGCTTTTCATTTGCTGTTCATTTGATGAGCTTGAGCTCAACCATTCTCACTGGCAGAGTGGTGCTAAAACAACACGCTATTGGCTTCTTGTAAAGGGGAGGAGCTACTCTGT
This sequence comes from Danio aesculapii, assembly GCF_903798145.1. Lineage (NCBI taxonomy): Eukaryota > Metazoa > Chordata > Actinopteri > Cypriniformes > Danionidae > Danio > Danio aesculapii. The sequence goes on along the minus strand of NC_079442.1, from coordinate 5,613,514 downwards.
CTCGCCCTCTCTTCGTTTGTCAGCTGAGATAACATCAAACATTGAATGAAATAATTCACATCTCAACGCACTTCACAGGGCCTTAAATGATGTTAAAATCAGAGTATTGGTATACACGTAAATGAACTGAATAAGCTATCAAAATATTTTACCTGCAAATCTAACAAAATGTGTCTTTCAAATACAGTTGTAAGCATGCAACATATAAAATCAGATTAACTAATATGTGCTGAGCTCTTGACGGTGGAGAGCAAACGCTGGCCTGATTAGCAGAGATGAACAGCATGAAGTGGACAGATCCAGGTCTTACTGTAACTCACCATGGTAACAAGAAGAGGGAAGCCAAACTAGATCCAATCACAACACACATGAACAGGTAGACTGGAAAGTTGTCTGACGTGGAAACCAGGACCACCAGAGCCGGTATGAGGAGCTATGGAGAAACACAAATGACATATTACTGTATTCCTAGAAAATTGATATTTGAAGTTGCCACATTGAAGCATGTTGTTTTAAAGGTCACATGAAATAAAATAATGTTTTTTCAGATAAATAGGCTAGTGCGCTCCAAATGTGCATTTAGAATATATAAAACCGATATAAACATCCAAAGCTTGTTTGTCACTTCTGCCTAAATCAACACAGGCTCATTCTGAAAACGTAGCCCTATATACATTTCTGGAGATCACGAATTATGTAGCCAGAAGTACGTATGGCTGCATTTTTGCTTTAAAACGAACACTACGCAGCGGAATGACGCCGTTCCTTTTCACGCTGACTAGCTGACCACCTACCTCTGTTTCCTCTGTTACCAGTTTGTCCAGTAGCTTGTTGGCGGACTTGAGATGCAGAGCAGAGTTGACTGCGATGATAGGGTTTGAGTCTGGTGAAGAACGGTTCCAGAAAGCAGGTAAGACAAAAACAGAACCAAAAAATAAAATAAACAAGTAAATAACAGGGTGAGAATGTGGTAAAATCTGTTAACGTGGTCAAAATCAGTCAAGGGCTTTTCTTTTTCTGGATTGCTTTTGAAAACACTGTCGGTTGGGTTTAAGGAAGTTGGTGGGCAGGTCAATCGGTGCTTTTGGAAACACTATTGGTTGGGTTTAGGGAAGGAGAAGGGTGGGTCAGTCATTCACTCAGTCATTCAGTCAGTCAACAGCGGCCTCTGGTGAATTTACGCAAGAATAACAGGCACGAATGGACACTCGCAAGAGTAATTTGAGATCTGAAAAAGTGTAAACAGCGCCCTCTGGCAGATTCGCGAAAACAAAAACTAAAAAAAAAACATTGTTCCTGAAATGTATTTGGTGCTCTCCAGAAATCTATATAGGGGGGTACGTTTTCAGAATGAACCTGGCTTGGCCTAAATCAGGGGTGCCCAAACTTTTTCTCATGTCTTGATTGAGGGTTTTGGGCCAAAGGTAAATATACCAAACTCTATTAGATTAAAGTTGTCATGGGTAACATAAAATAACTAGAAAACATAGCTTTATTTTAACTAGTGTAGAATCTAATTATTTTTTCTGGATTTTCACCTTTTAATGTATAGGACATTATTATAGGATTATAGGATTATTGACTGGAAAGCATGGGGAGCAGAGAGAGTGGAAGGATTGGCATAGGACCACAAAAAAAAAAAAATATATATATATATATATATATAATTTGGTTCATTTACAACATTTAATTTAAACATGTATTTTCTGTTTGCTTTTTTGTAGCTCATCAATAAAAAAAAAGAAAAAAAACGTTATGTTAAATTAAAAATTACGATCTCTGTTATAGGCATTCACCCCAACCCTCCCCATCATTCTCACTCTCCTCTCATATGGTATGGTGGGCCAAATCAAAGGTTACCTAGGGCCAAATTTGGCCCGTGGGCCCTAGCTTGGACAACTCTAGTCTAAATGGATCAACAATTTTTTTCACATCACCTCATACTTCAGTTTCTCTTGACCAGTCAAATGCTAGTATCTGACAAGCCCTGCCCCCTTGAAGATGCTTCTCATTTGACGTGCTTTAGCTCAACCACTTTCGCTGGCAGAGCAGTGAATAAACAAAACGCTGTTCGCTCTTTTCCAAAAAGGGAAGGAGCCACTCTACATCCCACCCTCTCTTCACGATGCAGTTGAGATTACGTCAAACATTAAATAAAAACTGGCCATTTTATTACACTTCACTTGACCTTTAAGTCTACTCTTTGGGAAAATATAATGACTATATCAATTCTATCAATCTCTTGTTTTGTTCTATTTTTTCCTTTTACTGAACTGTAAAAGGGCAGCACGTTGGCTCAGTGGTTCGCAGTGTCGCCTCACAGCAAGAAGGTCGCTGGTTCGAGTCCTGGCTAGACCAGTTGGCATTTCTGTGTGGAGTTTGCATGTTCGCGTAGGTTTCCTCCGGATGCTCCGGTTTCACCCACAGTCCAAAGACATGTGGTATAGGTGAATTGAAGAAACTAAATTGGCCATAGTGTTATGTAAAACATATTCTAGAATCTGGACCTCTAAAATAGAGACCAAGCCGAAAGAAAGTGAATGAATGAACAAACTGTAAAATGTAAAACATGTGCAAATGTAAAACATGTGCAAACAAGTTCCTATGTTTTTAGAAATATATAGATGAAAAAAGTGTCACTTGTAAAATCAGGCTTATTTTCACACTTTTTAATTTTTGAGAGTCGTAATTTATTGAACTATGCTTGAGACAGTTACACCGCAGGACAGTTTTGAGATTTGGCTCAAAAATATGTAATAACACAGCAGTTTTTATAACGAGAGGTCCACGAAAGACAAAGAAACAATTGAGTACATTTAAATGGACACCAATAATTACATTTTAAAACAATTAAGAGTCTACCATTAAAAATGCGACTTTTGAAGATCTTCATCTGACTAAAGTCATAATCGAACTAAACAAAAATGGAACTAAGACATCTGGAGTGTGCTGATTTTATTTGCATTATTGAAGTGCAGTACAGACATGTAAACACCACAGTCAAACTATTATCGCCGTGTAGGATTTTCACTGCATTTTGCGACAGGATAGTCTACACACACATACACGGCTATTTGACACTATTCTCTGCACCTATCGAGTCAGTGAAGGACCACAGACACCTGCATCGCGAAATGCAGAGGTTTCTTTGCCTATACGGCGTGCAGTATCAAATACCATTAAAACTACACTCTTCCAGCAGTTCATACTCGCATCCAATATCTTGTTCATGCATGACATGTTCCTGCCTGAACGTGAAAGTGCCAAACTGCAGTTAAAGTCGACAAATTAAAAATGAAACACCTGAAATTACATGAAACTGTGTGGATAACGCTGTGATGCAATGACGTTAATCGAATTATTGCTATAACATGTAAAACAGGATCATGAAAGAAACATTTAAAAAGCAACTCATGTAAACATCTTAATCATTTTATTGTCTTATTCAGAATAATGCAAATATTTCAATTACTTATGTCCATGTAAACGTAGTCATTGTTGAACCGTTTGACTGCATTTTAAATGATGCCAATACTAATTATATTCATTTATGAATATGCAATATCATGCCAACAACCCACTTACAGGCAGAGCTATAAAAAGTGTGGTTTTCTTGCCCAGCCTCACCAGCATCATCTGCCACACTGGCACTGATACGGTAGCAGCCACCTGTGCAGAAATAAGGACGGGTATGAATATTTGTTATTAATTTACTCACCCTGAGGTCATCCAATATGTAGGCGACTTTCTTTCATTAGAACTAGGGTATTGTTTCAGCATCAATATCACAATGTTTCTAGTCCAAATATCTGCACTGCTTGATGAAAGCCTTTTCGTTGATCCCAGTTATAAGAGCAACAGATAATAACTTGACTAACAGTTGACCATCTGGAAAAGTGGCAGAAGGTAGATTTTTCTGATGAATAATCTGTTGAACAGCATCCCAATCATCAGAAATACTGCAGAAGACTTACTAAAAGCCTCATGGACCCAAGATTCTGACAGAAATCAGTCAACTTTGGTGAAGGAAGAATCATGGTTTGGGGTTACATTCAGGATGGGGCGTGCAAGAGATCTGCAAGAGTGGATGACAACATCAACAGCCTGAGGTATCAAGACATTTGTGCTGCCCATTACATTACAAACCACAGGAGAGGGTAAATTCTTCAGCAGGATAGCGCTCCTTATCATACTTCAGCCTCTACATCAAAGTTCCTGAAAGCAAAGAAGGTCAAGGTGCTCCAGGATTGGCCAGCCCAGTCACCAGAAATGAACATTATTGAGCATGTCTCGGGTAGGATGAAGGAGAAGGCATTGAAGATGAATCCAAAGAATCTTGATGAACTCTGTGAGTCCTGCAAGAACGCTTTCTTTGCCATTCCAGATGACTTTATTAATACGTGATTTGAGTCATTGCAGAGATAAATGGATGCAGTCCTCCAGGCTCATGGGAGTCATACACAATATTCATTCTTTCACCACTGCAGCATGACTTTATATTCTATACTGGGCATTATTTCTGTTAAGTGCTAAGACTTTTGTCTAAGCAAAGTCAGACTTTATTGTCCTAATAAAATAATTAAAAATCAAGGCATGATCATATTTTATTTTGGTCAAATAAGCGTAATCTAGAGGCCTTTGCCCTTCATATAAGACACTTCTGATACCAAAGGATTAACTAGAAGTCAAGTTATTATTTGCTGTTCCTAAAACCTTTGATAGGCGGCAGGACTTCTGTCACGTGAACATTTCATAGCTAACACAAGATATTTTTTTTGTCCCACAGGCAGATAATTTAGCTTGTTTTAAGGAAAAACTATTTTTTTTCTGAATGAAAAAACAATCATTTTACTTGTTCTAAGATTGTTTTTTGATATATTAATTAGAAACTAGACAAAGTAAGAAAATTACTTTTTTCCATTGTGATTATTCAATTTCTCTACCTCAGTAAGGTTAGACTCCCTATAGAACCATCAAATTCAAAAACTCTTGTGAAACTGTATTTATATCGCAGTATTTATAGTTTATTTTTCCAATATCTTGCAGCCCTAATTAGAACATTAAATTCGATCTTAAGCTTTAACTGTGGTCCTTGGTGATTCATTGAATCCAAGTTAAAGAAGCAAAAACCATACAGTATACAGGAAGAACTAAATTCATGCATATGGTTCCTGATATTTCACTGATGCCTTATGAAGTAAAACTAATGGTCTGAACAGTATTAACCACATTATTAATATCTGTAATGCCTTTCCAAACTGGATATCTGGATTTATTTTATCAACCACCAACTACACTGCAAAAAATGCAGGGTTCTACACAATTCATTCACGTTATTCCAACCCAAAACAATTAAGTTAACTTAACACTTTTAACAAATTTATGTGGATTGAACATAATAAAAATTAAGTTGAAATCTCAAGAATTGTGTTGATTCAGCTTATTTTAAATAAGTAGTTTGAACAAGAAAAAAAATAGTTTTGAGTGTATGACAATTTTAGGTTTAATGTTCCACTGAAGAAGAAGAATAAAGTAGTGTGAAGATTATTATAATTTGGGGAAAACTATCCCTTTAAGAATAAACCATGATGGTTCATGCAAAAACATTAATTGGATTTCTTTTCTTTCTTTTTTTTGGCAAAATGAATACTATAATATCAGTTATTAAATGGATGATTGAAGCTAACTGGTTAAAGGGTTTCAGTCGTGGTAAAATGCATTATGCATTATACATTATTTAACAGAAATGGCGTTACTGCACATCATCTTGTGTTTGAGTATAAAACTAGAGCATCTGTGTGTTCAGACTTACCAGTATAGCCAACATGAGATGCTGGAATTGAGCTCCTAAACCAGCAACATGAGAGCAAAACAGTGTAAAGTTCCCCAAAGTCATCTGTAAATCAACACAAAAAGATTTTCCAGCTAATTCGATATTAACGGAGCATTCTTGCTTGGAAATGAATATCACACACACATATGCCTACAATTAAACATTGACATTTTATCTAGGATTTTATTTATTAATTAGTACCCTCTTAAAAGCAAAAGTCGGCATTAAAAGTTCCACAATGAACCTTTAAGATTTAAACAACCTTTACATTCCACACAAATTTCTTTATAGTGGAAAAAAGGTTATTTGGATTTTTAGGGTTAAGGTTTACTTCAAACAGAGTCTTTTTGTTCTTCATTCGAGGGCAAAAAGAAGTTTGAAAAGGCTGAGTGATGGTTTACTGTTTTCAAAAACTCCAATATTCCTGTACTTATGCAGTAGGTGTGGTTGTAAATGTGTCACCCTGCTTGCGTGTACACCCTAAACACAACAACCATAGCAGCTTTGAGCTTCATAAACACCTGGCAAACGAGAAGCATCATGTCACATTTTCACACTGTTTTCTATTTGCAATTGTTAGGGTTGGGAATCGTTTGGTGTTATTTTGATGCCGGTGCTAAATCGATTCTTTTAAAACAGTACCGGTGCCAAAACCGTGTCTGAACCGATACTTTTGAGCCACAAAATTATTGTAAAAAATTTTTGAATCATTATAAATGAACAATATAATTCTATATTTATAATAAATATAAAGTATACATCGATACATATTTTATATATTTAAATTGCATTAATATATTTCTTTTGATCATTTGTTTGTTAGCATAAATGCAAGATTTGCATTATGCTATTAACATTACATTAGCTTTTACTGCTAACCTGTGGAAAGGCTGTCATCAAAATCAGTGAACAACTTTTTTCTAGGTTTTGGGGCTTGTGACTACTTTTACATGGACATCAGTGATCTAAAGATTTGCCTTAATCTGAATAAGACAATAACATGATGAAGGTGTTCAAATGAATGTTTCTTTCATGATTCTGTGTTACATGTTATAGTACATAGATTACCGTCATTGCGTCACCACGTTATCCACTTTTCCTCTGGAGTTTCATGTAAATTTAATTTTTACTGTTTCGACTTTAACTGCAGTTCGGCAGTTTTACTTTTCATGCAGGCCCCTGTGACAAACTAAGGTATTTGGATGAGAATATGGACTGGAAGAGTGTTGTGTTAATGGAATTTGATGCCGCACACAGAATGGAAAGAAAAACACTTCCGCATTTCATGATGCGGGTGTCTGCCGTCCTTTAAGGTAATCAAAACTCACTGTTTACATGATCGACTCTTAATCAGAGTATTGTCTTAATCATATTAAAATCTAACTATTGATGTCCATGTAAATGTTGTCAGTGAAAGTGCCAGTTGATGTTGCACGCTATCAAAGTGCATTCCTCTGCCTTTAAGTTGATTCCGTGTTTCCCCTCCTTACATGCAACTTTTGTAAAGCATCTGCTGGATGTTTGTGTCAGAATCCTTTCTTGTTAAATACAGCCATACTTTAGAATGCTTAGTTTAAGCAAATTAGATGGACGTGATCATGCGTGTTGATGAATCTGAAGGGAGTCGCTCACCATATGCGCCGTACTATGCACTTTTCCTTCTAAATCTAAGCAACAAAACAAACGCCCAACATCACAGATGGTGTCTGGATCCCTCAAAGTTGTTTAGAATTAAATGTTTAGAGATGATGTGACACAACGCGTACTTATGTGTGCCTTTGATGCACCCCTTGATGCTTCTCACGTTCTTGTCGCAGCACCAGTGGCACCGAAATTAGGCACCAAAATTCATTTGTGGTCCGGTACATACCGGTTACAAAGGGCACCGGGTTTCAGTAACCAACCCTAGTGGTTGTACAGTTGCGGATACATCTGCACCAGCTCTGCTACTCGACCCTCCGGTGTATTCATGTTGCTAACTTGGTGATTTTGATAACCTGTGTGGATTTGACAAATCAAGGGTGTTTTGCATAGTTGCATAATCACATGGACCAATGGTAGCTCAAGGTATTAAGGAGCCAAATCAAAATGTTCCACTCAAAAAGTTAGCTTTGGTGAGCCATTTCAAACTCAAAACAAACCTCGTTTTGGCCAGATTTAGTTCCGAATGTTGTTATTTTAGTTTGTTCTTTAATTTTTTGTTTAAACTATACCAGCGCCTTTAAAAAGACCTTCACATATTTAAAAAAAACATTCTTTATATGTGAAAAATAATCCTTTCATCTTTTATTGTGAGACAAAAAATACATTGCTCTGAGTACATTTCAAATAACAAATCCACTAGAGGGCACTGTCTACATTTTTGCAAATCAGATATATGTTACCTAGGGTACGTTTTGTTGTACGTTTCAAATACACATCATTCTTGTACAAGTACACAAGAAGGCGGGGCTTCACAAGACTCAAAGCCAAACACTCTTCATCACAAGTACACAACAGCATACAAAGTGAGCTACTGAGCAATCTGACCCCACTACAAAAGTTGTCCTTATGGAGATAGACAGATGAAGCAAACATACTACATTACAAATCATAGACACCTTTAAGTTGAGGTATTTATTTGGTATTGTGCAAAAACTGCATGAAAATAATGCTTTATTGGTCGATAATCTCCCTGTAAATCTCATTAGTGTGAAAAGGAGCTAAATATATTGCCATCATTCTGCCTCGTAGTGTTCATTTTACTGCAGTTAAATGTATGTTTAAGTTTTTGCGGTTCACGAAAATGTAGGCTAAAGCACGTATTACCAATGAGGGAACTGAAAGGTTTCAAAAAGGATTCTACGAACCATCTACGACATGATGGTAAAAGAAAAACATCTCTGAAAGTATGTTTTAAAGAGCTTACACATCTTTCAATGAATCAGCCTTGACATGATTTCAAGTAAACCTGTTCTATATATTCTATAGGTAAACGAGATCTGACCTGAAACGCTAAAGTGGAGCAGAAGAAAGCGAGGAGCAGGCGCTGGAAGGACCGATGGCCAATCAGCTTCTTCATAGCACTGAGGTATGTGCTGTTCATGTGTGTGCTGAGAGGGCCTGCAGGTGCCAGATATACAACAATACATCAGGACAAAAACATGAAATCTGACACACTGTCGGCAAAGAGCTCAGAGCTCGTTGGGTAAGATTTTTGCAAACAATGACTCGAATGAACAATGAAACAGGCCAAAATGTCTTTTTAAATGTTAAAAGTCATTAACAAACACTCAGGCTCAACAATATATTACCAAATAAGTTGCATAGCTAAATAAAATATATTCATGATTACCAACAGTTGATCAACATGATTCATTTGCTCATTTGCTGATAAATGAGGTCAAGCATACATTTATGAAGAAATGGTTTTGTTACGTGGCTTCTGTTTTATTTGGGTTTAACTTTTGAGTTGAATTATGGGATTTTGATCTTTGCTCCAGCATATATTGTGACTTTAATTGATCCAAACAGATTTAGTGACTTAAGCAATACAAACAACAAAAAAAACAGTACATCAGATTTTTCAAATATATTTTACAGATATAGTCATATAGATTTCTTATGAAATACATTGTTTCAAACTACTAGAAATGATCAAAAGTCACAAATGTTCAACATCAAAAGATAAAAGAGCGGACATCAATGACACTATGCAATTAATAAAGCAAAAATATAAGTTATGATTAATTAGATCTTAAACTTGGCAGTTTAAAATGCCGTAACAGTTCACCAAAAGCGACTGAGCTGGCTAATTCAAAATTAAAAGTCCCTGTGCCTTTAACCTATTCATGGAAAAGTGATTTAAAACTTAAAGTCTTGCAGAAACTGTGATATACTGTATGTAAAGAATTAAGTAATTTAAAAAAAACATATTTATGTGTCATTATATAAATATGTAAATGTCTCTATTTATAGAATCTAACAAAACAAAACAATACATTTAACCCATTCATGGAAAAGTGGTTTAAGACTTTAAGACCCGAAGAAACCTTGTTATATGTAAATAATTAAAAATAATTAAAAACATATTTATGTGTCATTATATAAATATGTAAATGTCTCAAAAATTTATTGATGGAATCTGAAAAACAAAACAAAACATTTAATCCATTCATGGAAAAGTGATTTAAGACTTTAAGGGCCCTATCATACACCCAGCACAATAAGGTGCAAGACTTGTTTGGCACGATTTGTTGCTATTTTTAGAGCAGCGCAGCAGTAATTTTCTCATTTTGGGCCACGTTATTTTAATAGTAAATCCATTTGCTCCACTTTGTGGGCTCATGGGTGTTTTGGTCTATAAAGGAGGTGTGTTAAGGCGCATTGTTGGTGCGTTGCTTTTTTGAGAAAATGAAATTGACTACGCCATTGACCAACTAAATGCTGGTCTAAAGTCCAGCGCAATTTATGTATGATTTTCTACATAAATATAAAAACCACTGCCTCTATGCCTTCATCTCGGGGGGCTTTTTTCAGTTTATGGAAGACGATTTGCATTTGTGTAATGTTATTTTTATTAGCAGTATTATTTATTATTTGCATATTTATATTTGTTTTAATAAAAACAAGTTTAGATTTGTCCACCTGTCGGGTTTTGGAGACGTATGCATCACCATATGGGGCATAAGATTATGATGTGTGTTTGGATATAACTCAGTTGTTTGAACACACTTCATTATTATTGTTCGTTTATTCATTTGCTGGAAATTAGAACTGATTTTAGAAATAGTTTTGAAACAAATCTTTGCGCTTAACAAACGAAATTAGATATGTAGGCTAATGGATGTCTTCATTGGAGTGCGTACAACACCGTTTCCTCATCCACGAAAGTAAAAGGAGTAAAGTAAAGAGTAAAAGTAAAGAGTAATAGTAAAGTAAAGAGGCTAAATGGAGGAGGCTCATTCTTTATCCTCGCACTGCAGATGCTCTGTTTAACTGTTTTCTCGCTAGTGAAGCGTTCAGTTTTTACACTTACAAAGTCTGCCATGTAAATAACAAATGCACCATGGCGCAATGCAACTGACTCTTAAAGGGAATGGGAGATGAGACTCTGATTGGTTTTATGCACGTTATTCTCAAAACACCCATAACTCATTAAGAGAATAAGCACAACCCTGTTAGAACATGCACCAGGACGCAAAGCATTTTTTTCTGTCATTAAAATAGCAAAAGTGGATTTGGAAATGGCCTTAATGCTTTTGCGCCTTAATGCTCTTTAGACTTTGCACCTAGATCATTAAAATAGAGCCCTGAGACCCGCAGAAACAGTGTTACGTGTAAACAAATAATAATAAAAAAACATATTCATGTGCCATTTATATAAACTTGTAAATGTCTCAAAAGTATATTTATAGAATCTGACAAAACAAAACAATTAATCCATATAAATTAAAACAAATATATTTTTAAAAAAAATTATCAATTAAAAAATGAACCCCCCCCCCCCCCCCGAAATAAACCAAAACAAAAAAGCAAAATTAAATAAAATAAAACAAAATAAAAAACAAAACAAAATAAAAAACAAAACAAAAAATAAATAAATGAAATAAATAAATAAAATAAAGTAAAACAAAACAAAACAAAAAATAAATAAAATTAAATAAAACAAAAAAATATATAAAACAAAACAAAATAAAACAAAATATAAAAAACAAAGCAAAACAAAATAAAAACAAAAAACACATTCTTTAAATTGATTCTTTTAAAAGGAGCCATTTTTTTCACAATGTATGCCGCACCTTTTTGTTCTTTGACCCCGAGGAACAGCACCATACAGCAAACAAAGAAGAGAGAACTCATGACCAGAGCTGAAATCATGAAGGCTCTTCTCTGAGGACACACACACACGCACACACAAAGTAAGTGTAAAGTAAGTGTGTATTCAAACAAACTCAATGGCACATTAGTAAATCCTCCCTAAAGGTAGTGGGAGAGGCGTACAGTAAACTGAACTGTACAAATATAAGGAACTTCTCAATCATGATCCCACTGTCCCTGCGGCTCCAAAACAACCTGCAGATTAAACATATCAATGTAATTGTGTGCAAATGGTACTCTTGACCTAAAATCTACACCCCATTTTTACGGCTTGTTTCTGATCCCTAAATGAGATGTCCAATTTTGGTGTCTGCATCATGTCAGATGTACAAAAGAAAACATATTAAAATGCATGTAAAGTGTACTGTAAAAGACATGGTCAAAATCTGCTAAATTTTTATTCAATATAATAGTTTGGACTTTGATTTTATAATTATGACTTTATCGTGTGTGTGTGTGTATGGGGTGTATCATGTGTGCATTTGTAGTGTTTCATCTGTGTTTATGTAGAGTGTATTGTGTTTGTATGTATAGACTTTATCATGTGTGTGGAGTGTATCGTGGTCCAGTAGCTTCGTATCGTGTTCCAGTAGCTCAGTGGTTAAGTGATTCACCTTTCACGTTGGAGACCCGGGTTCTATCCCAGACCCTGTGTGCTTATGTAGAGTGTATCATGTTTGTAAATGTGTATTGTGAATATATATATATATATATATATATATATAGAGAGAGAGAGAGAGAGAGAGCGTATCATGTGTGTTTATATATGTGTATTTTTTTTTTCTTTTTTTTTGTCTCATATTGAAGATTTTTTTTTGGTCTTGATAATTTTTCACAAAGAAGCAAATTGCCTTTGTTTCTAGAATGTTGTATCCCAGACCCTGACAGGAGTGTATCGTGTCTCTTTAGAGTGTATAGTGTTTCTTATCAAACGGCACTGTTGGAAATGGCATGCCACCCCGTGTAACAAACATGTGAAGAGTGTCAGTAGAGCGTGTGTGTTTTTTCTGAGCAGTGTGTGGGTGTGTTGGTGTTACGGTTTCATGCAGGGCTGTGTGTGGGAGATCCGGCGTTTGCTCCGCGTTCAGACAGGCTTGATCTCGCTCTTTGTTGAACACCCACAGCACCTGACCCTGAATCACAGCCGCCATCAGCATAGAGAACGCCTCCACACTCGTCCCTGATTGACACACACACACCTGCATGCAATCGGTTGCTTTTTCAGTCGTGTCAGAGTAATAATAATGTGTTAGCTACAGTGTAAGTAGGCAGCTCCCTTATAAGGCAACATCCCACTCTAACTGGACCGACACATAAATCTGCATAACTGAAGCAGGAAAGCTCTTCTGCTCACCAATGCTGATTTATTACATTTCAAACATGATACAAAGAGTGATATCTATTCAAACCCACATGACACAAATACTATAGTCATTTATAGCAAATACTATAGTGTTTCTGAACCATATTCAGGGGCGGATTTAGTGATTTCAAGCAATTCCAGCCATGGGGCCCAAAAATCCTGAAATGCACCTTGTGTACTTTAATTAATTAATTAAGCTTTTTTTTTCTCCTTTTTCTATATTGTATCTTAATGCAAAATAATAATAACATGTACACTCACCGGCCACTTTATTAGGTACACCTGTCCAACTGCTTGTTAAAGCAAATTTCTAATGAGCCAATCACTTGGCAGCAACTCAATGCATTTAGGCATGTGGACATGGTCAAGACGATCTGCTGCAGTTCAAATCGAGCATCAGAATAAGGAAGAAAAGTGATTTAAGTGACTTTGAACGGGGCATGATTGTTGGTCCCAGATGGGCTGGTCTGAGTATTTCAGAAACTGCTGATCCACTGGGATTTTAAAGCACAACCATCTCTAGGGTTTACAGAGAATGGTGCGAAAAAGAGAAAATATCCAGTGAGAGGCAGTTCTGTGGGCGCAAATGCCTTGTTGATGCCAAAGGTCAGAGGAGAATGGCCACACTGGTTCGAGCTGATAGAAAGGCAACAGTAACTCAATTAACCACTCGTAACAACTGAGGTCTGCAGAAGAGCATCCTTGAATGCACATGTTGAAACTTGAGGCAGATGGGCTACAGCAGCAGAAGACCACACCGGGTGCCACTCCTGTCAGCTAAGAACAGGAAACTGAGGCTACAATTCACACAGGCTCACCATAATCGGACAATAGAAGCTTGGAAAACGTTTCCTGGTCTGATAAGTCTTGATTTCTGCTGATGTTCGGGTCAGAATTTGACATCAAACAACATGAAAGCATGCATTCATCCTGCCTTGTATCAACGGTTCAGGCTGGTAGTGTAATGGTGTGGGGGATATTTTCTTGGCAAACTTTGGGTCCATTAGTACCAATTGAGCATTGTGTCAACGCCACAGCCAACCAGAGTATTGTTGCTGACCATGTCTATCCCTTTATGACCACAGTGTACCCATCTTCTGATGGCTTCTTCCAGCAGGATAACGCACCATGTCATAAAGCCTGAATCATCTCAGACTGGTTTCTTGAACATGACAATGAGTTCGCTGTACTCAAATGGCCTCCAAAGTTACCCGATCTATATCCAAAAGAGCACATTTGGGATGTGGTGGAACAGGAGATTGGCATCATGGATGTGCAGCTGACAAATCTGCAGCAACTGTGTGATGCTATCATGTCAATATGGAGCAAAATCTCTGAGGAATATGTACTTTGCTGAATATATGGCATGAAGGATAAAGGCAGTTCTGAAGTCAAAAGGTGGTCCAAGGTGGTACTAGTAAGGTGTACATAATTGAGTGGTCGGTGAGTGTATAATACTTAAAAAAAAAAAAAAGAGTAAACCCATTGTAAGGGAAGTTTTGTTTCAATAATTATGCAGTTCGTTTACTTCAGATTTTTAAGCTAATGAATTTACTCACTTTTTTACTTCTCAAAAATTCTTTTCTTACTACATTATGCTTTTAGTTTTTGCTTTGTTTCTAGTTCAAATATCTAAAAACTAAAAATATTATGTTTTGAGAAATTATGTCAAAATTAAGTTTTTTTTTTCCTTTAAACTAGCTAAACTAAAATAAATAAATAAAATTTGTTAAAAATGACAATAATATCGTTTATTGCAATATGATCTGCTGCAATATATCATACAACAAAAAATAGATATCGTGACAGGCCTAAACTCATCTTTATGTTGTTTCAGACTTTTCTGTGGAACACAGTTGATGAATAATATCTGCTCCTTTTCATATTATGTGTTCTACGGAAAAACATCAGGTATGAAGCAGCCAAACTGACATCTGTATATGAAATGTGTGTGTTTGTTTGAAAAGACACTCACTGTAAGCAGTGGCCGAGTCTCTGTGCTGTTGATCTCCACCCAGATACATGCTGAGGGTTATATAGGGAACGCTGTAGCACTGCGGAGAGCACAACAATATAGAACAGCCTCAATAATGAACACTAGAGTGCTGCTAATGGAAGCCGGCTAATTTGGCTATTACATAAAAAGCTTTAGCCGAGGCAGATGAGGGGGGAAGGACAAGGCCTATATTAAGGAATGCTAGACTAAGGAAGGAAGTCATACACTCATGAAGGTCTCGAAAAGACAGCTGATGGTTAGAAACCAGGGCACGCTGACCGCAGAGCTCGTTGCACTGAAGGGAATCAACCAAAGGAAGATGTAAGAGAGAATGACTAGTGGCGTTGACAGCACTGCCCTGAGAAAAAAAAGAAAAGATCAGTTAGACAAATGTGGTCTATTTGCGATTTTAAAATTCTCCAATTTTATAACACGGTCTTCTGGAATACTCAATTAGTCAGTCACGACATTACAAGGTATGCTATTCTGAGGTAATCTTGTGAATGAATAATGAGCAGGTTAGTGCATACTCGGTCAGGTGTTTTTGTTTCTGTCAGCTCTGTGTTTTTGACTGTTTGGTGCCATCTTGTGCCTGAACAATGGACAGGTTAGTGTATACTCCATCAGCTGTTTTTGTTTCTGTCAGATTTGTGTTTTTGACTGTTTGGCGCCATCTTGTGCCTGAACAATGCACAGGTTAGTGTATACTCCATCAGCCGTTTTTGTTTCTGTCAGATTTGTGTTTTTGACTGTTTGGCGCCATCTTGTGCCTGAACAATGTGCAGGTTAGTGTATACTCCATCAGCTGTTTTAATTTCGGTTAGCTCTGTGTTTCTAACTGTTTGGCGCCATCTTGTGCCTGAACAATGCGCAGGTTAGTGTATACTCCATCAGCTGTTTTTGTTTCTGTCAGATTTGTGTTTTTGACTATTTGGCGCCATCTTGTGACTGAATAACGTGCAGGTTAGTGTATACTCCATCAGCTGGTTTTGTTTCTGTCAGCTCTGCGTTTTTTTGTTTGGTGGCATCCTGTGTCTGAATAATGCGCAGGTTAGTGTAAACTCGATCAGCTGTTTTTGTTGTCTGTTTGTTTCTGTAATACATTTACAGTGTTGAGGTCACATGGCTTAAAATGTTTCAAGCATTTCCATTAACGATTATGTAAATATTTATTGTTGATCTAAATGGATTATTTCCCTATTTGGAATAGTGGAGTTAATTATAGTGGAAGAAAAATGCACTTTTATGTTTCCATTATGCAAACAAGTAGAGCACTGAAGGAAAAACTACCTTTTTTATCATATGGAAATAAATGTTTAACAAAGACAGATTACATATGTATTTGTTGAATCCATCTCTTAGCTTAAATTCAATTTAATTTTAAACCAATAATTTTTAATAGTGTAATTTGTGAGAAAACCTCATTACCCAGTATGCTGTACAGATTAAGTCCACCAATCAGAGAGTTACAGTGAGCAAAGCACAGCAAAAAAGAGCTTTAGTTCCTCCCACTTTCATGAAGCACCACAAAATATCATCTCTCTACACTTCCAACATAGATAAATACTGTATTAAACTTCTATAGATTACGCTTTAAAAATGAATTATTATACATTTCTCTGTCATTTTAAAATTGTGTAATTTGCAAGGCTTTATAAAAGGAAATGCTACAAATTGTACCGTCTCTATGCCTTTTCTAATATCTTTAGTAGTTTTTTTAACAGCAGGGTTTTCGCTGATGCAAGCTGTTAGTAAATTTGTTCCTTGGTGATTTGGTTTGGAATCATTTGAGCGTGTGATATCAAAACATATACAGTTGTGTTAATGTTTCAGATCATCTAACAAATGTAAATATTAGTCAAAGATAACAAGTAAACACACCATGCAGTTTTTAAATGAAGGTTTTTATTATTAAGGGAAAATAAAATGCTAAACTACATAGCCCTGTGTGAAAAAGTGAAGCGAACATCAGATCTGCAGCAGGACAATGATCTAAAGCACACCAGCAAGTTCACTTCTGAATGGCTGAGAAAAAACTAAAAGACTTTGGAGTGGCCTAGGCAGAGTCCTGACCTGAATCCAATTGACATGCTGTGGAATGACCTTAAAAAGGCGATTGATCCTCGAAAACCATCGAATGGGGCTGAATTACAACAATTCTGCATAGATGAGTAGACCGAAATACCTCCACAGCGCTGTCTCAGACTCATCGCAAGTTATCGAAATGCTAGATTGCAGTTGTTTACTGCTAAGAAGGGGCCCAAACAGTTATTGGGTTTAGGGGGCTAACACTTTTCCACACAGGGCTATGCAGTTTTGCATTTTTGTTTTCAAAACTGCGTGATTTGTTTATTGATTTGTAACATCTGAAAAAATAAGAAATCTATAAGGGGGCAAAGAATTATTCACACCATTGTGCGGAAAATAAGTAATATTTCATTAAAATACTTAATGTCACTAAACTCCGCCTCTACTTTTACCACCCACCATGGCATGAGCTTGCCGATTTGGGTCCATTTACTCCTGCTCACTAGATAGCCTATGAGTGGGTCAGTCACGGCGTCCCAGACGTGACTGATAAACAGAATTAAAGACACGGAAAATGCCTCCATCTGCACGAGAAACAAGAACAAACAGAGAATGAGGGATCAGGGTGAATACAGGAATGTGTGTGGGTTATTTTCCATGACGGAGACAAGATTGCTGAGATTAAATACTTCCATTAAAAAAAAAACAGCTCATACTTTACGTCAATAAGGGACGTAACACAGAAGATAGTTTGAAGAACCTGGAAACCTGTAACCATTGACTTTCATAGTCAACCGTTTACAGGTTTCCAACATTTCTCAAACTGTCTTCTTTTGTGTTCAACAACTCAAAGGTTTGAAACAAGTAAAAGGTGAGTAAATGATGACAGAACTTTAATATTTGGGTGGAGAATCTCTTTAAACGGCAAAAACAAAAAAACTTTTAATAATTGATCCAAAAACTTTCCCTCACTGATCACCATTCAGACACAGCAAGATGTTCCGACTTACAATTATAAATGTGTTTTTCTGTACAGTGCAAACAGGGCGTATTCAAGTGCTTCTTTCACATTTTATTATGTTACAGGGCTATTGCAAAATGGATTAATAGAACATTTCAAACAACTGACATGTCATTATGAACTGAATACATATTGGAATAAAGCAGTGGAATGAACAAAATATGGAAAAACCAAAGCGCTGTTATACAATCCAGTCCATTCTGGATTAAAGCTGTATTATGCTTTTTTTCACATGATTAGCCAAACATTTTCGACCAATATTATTGTTATCTTCTCCAAACAAGGCCATATATTAATCTCTGTGTGGCGTGTTGATTAGATGGTAAAAATTCTTATAACCAGCAAGTCAGATGTTAGAGAAATGGATATGAATAAAGATCTGAGTGATTTGAGGAGCTCTCTTAGTAGTTTTTTTTTTATACTGGAATATACACTCACCGGCCACTTTATTAGGTTCACCATACTAGTACCGGATTAGACCCCTATTGCCTTCAGAACTGCCTTAATCCTTCGTGGCATAGATTCAACAAGATCGTTCGACAGGATATTTTGTTTGGGTATTTGCACCCACAGAACTGCCGCCACTGGATATTTGCTCTTTTTCAGATCATTCTCTGTAAATCCTAGAGATGGTTGTGCGTGAAAATCCCAGTAGATCAGCAGTTTCTGAAATATTCAGCCCAGCCCGTCTGGCTCCAACAAACATGCCATGCTCAAAGTCACTTAAATCACCTTTCTTCCCCATTCTGATGCTCAGTTTTAACTGCAGCAGATTGTCTTGACCATGTCTACATGCTTAAATGCATTGAGTTGCTGCCATGTGATTGGCTGATAAGACATTTGCGTTAAGCGGTTGGACAGGTGTACCTAATAAAGTGGCTAGTGAGTATATGTTTCCATGAAGAACCTTTAACATCCATGACTCCACAAAAGGTTCTATAATATTATAAAAGGGTCAGATCAGCCAAAAATGAAAATTCTGTCATTAATTATTTAACCTCATCTCTTTTCAAACCCTTGAGATCTTAGTTTGTCTGTATAACACAAATTAAATAATTTAGGTGAAATCTAAGAGCTCTTTCTGAGTAGACCGCAAGAATCCCAAATCAATCTTGAAATCCAGAAAAATACCAAAAAACATCCTCAAAACAGACCATAGTGTGGTTCAATCAGAATGTTGTCAAACTAGGAGAATACTTTTGTGTGCACATAAAACAAAAATAATGACTTTATTCAACAGTTTCTTCTCCTCAGTGTCAGTATAGGGTGCATGTTTACAAGAGAAACTGTTGAATGAATTTATTATTTTTGTTTCAGTTGGCACCTTTGCTGTCTATTTAATATGAGAGAGCTCTCAGATCAAAAATATCTTAAAATTGTGTCCTGAAGACAAACATCTCAAATGTTTGAAAAGACATCAAGGCGAGTAATTAATAAGCTAATTTTCATTTCTGACTGACCTAATCCTTTAATAAAATGATCTTCACTCAAAGTTCATTTAAAATACTGATCACTGAGACCGTCAACAGAAAATTATGGTGTAGGAAAATCCAAAAGATATGCAGGTAAGCATTTGTTTAACAATGTAAATGATCATTCGTCCTTCCAGTCTTAAGGAAATGCTTACCTGGACTACATCCAGCAGAAAGATCTGTAGAGAAAAGCCTATAGCAATGTTGGTCATCTGATACGGCGCAGCACCTACTGCGTAACACAGCTTTCTGGAAAGAGGAAGCTTCAGAGACACACAGAGAGAGAGAAAGAAAGAGAGAGAGAGAAGAATTATCAACATGCAATAAATATAATTGACGGAGGCGACACAAACACAGAGTTTTCCATTGATTCTCAAAGTCGTCAAGTTAAAACAAACACAACGAAAACTGACGGGAAATATTGTAAACGAAACTAAAAAAGCAGAAGACGCAAACACCAAAAGATGATGAAGCCTAATGAGAGATCAGTGCTTAAAAATACAGACAAAAGAAGGAAAACGACTGTAAAAACTCAACGAGGATTAGTGAGAAGCAGAATAAAATAGCAAAATATGTGAGAGAAAAGTAAGTTAGAATACAACGAACAAAGGAAAATCATACTGATGTGCTGATAGCAATTGGAGGAAAACTTGAAACAACAAACTACAATATGTCCGTAACAAAGCAAAGAAAACAACAACAGAAGTAAAGGAGAATGACTAATGACCACAATAAAATAATCAAATGAGAGAGACAGACACAAGCAAAATAAAAAAGTTATAAAAAGCTATACTCAACATCTAAAAAGTCACAACAGCAAAAACAACACAAAACAAAAAAATTAAATAAGCTAAACTACACAGCATTTAACTGTAAAATTAGCTGTATTTTACTGTAGGACAGTTATGCGGTATGTTACTGCATTTTAAAGTTGCATTGTGAAAAATTGCTGTAAATTTTACAGTAAACCTATACATACAATTCAGTAAACAAATACAGCAATATAAATGGTGCTGTAATTGTAATTACAGTATTTCTCCTGTAATTGACTGACCGTAAATAGTTAACTGTGCACTTACAGAGATCTCTCCAGTTTGTCTGTCTCCATGTTCATCAGTGGTACAGGTGAAAACGCTCTGTTCTTCCTCCAGCGGTGTTGTAGACGTCTGCATATTATCTAGGCGGCTTGCTGATTTTACAGAATATTTCATTTGGTGGTCTGCTATTTTTAGTGTTTATTCGTAACAGATGTCACACTCATTTCTGCTGGTTTCACTAGTGCTAACAAGGAGTAAAACCAGTCCAGGTGATGAAGTGGAAGTGCACCTGAATCCACTGATCCTCCCACAGGAACAGAAGAGTGTAACAGGAGACCCTGACAGTTGTACAAGCACTACTTTGACAAAAGGTAAACGCAATTCAAGTATATGAACTAGATTTAGTTTTTCAATGCACTTTTTTTGACCATCTGCAGCTGTTGGGAACAAGTCGTTTTTGCTGAAAATAAAAAGTAGGTGTTTAGTTTTAGATTTCACTTGGAATTAGAATTCAACAACACCAACAACAAAAAACTTGTAGGTTTTATGAGGGATTAAATTAATAATCAAAGTTTAAATAAATAAACAGACATGTTGACAGTGATTTAAGGCCCAATCCCAATTCTACCCCAAAGCTCTTCCCCTCGTTTTGCACGTTCCCGTGAAGGGGTAGGGGTGTCCCTATTCTCTTTAGCTTGAAGGCGTTCTTCAAATGGAGATTTTTCAGGACCACACTCGAAGCCAAGGGGTAAGAAAATTTCCCAGAATACACCATCTACAACGGCAGCATAGCTGCACCCGGAAGTCAGGAGATCCACAAATTAGTATTTTTTGTCATTATTACGAATCTTTACAACAAACAAACACATGTTTTGATATATTTATAACCGCGTTCGTGTTTTACCATCATGCTTTAAAAAAAAAACTTATAAATAAAAAACCTAAACTTAGACACTTGATGACCCTCAAATACCTGTCAGAAAAATCTAGTGGCTGATGCTGTTTTCGTGTGTTTACATAGATGAATATGGCCACTGTGTAAATGCACAGTATTACGATCTTATTGCCACATTAGATCATTATGATAACATAATATATGCCTTCAGTGATTTCTTGAAGATAAATACCCAAAAATAAAGCAACTGGAATAACTACAGCAGTCGCGATCGTCTGATTTTATATGATGCAAGAGATTGTGATGACTAGGCCCACACAGAATCTGCGCGCAGAATTAAGCAGATTTTCTGCAGATCATTAATTCTGTTCATTTACTTGAGTAAATGTGTGTAAATCTATATTTGTTCAGTTTTTAAATTAATCACAGTAATATTACTGACTAATATGAAAATGTTCATCTGATTTATGTACAATTACAGTTTGTACAGTAATATTTTCTGTCTTTTAGTAGATCTGTTCTATGAGAGTCTTGCTTTGTTTACCAAATAAAGTGAATCTAATTGGATTTGTATTTTAAACATTAAATAAAAGTAAAAAGATATTATTTTTTTATTTCACATATTAAGGTTTTAGTTATGATACTCCCAAAATAATTCTGCAGAAATCCGCAGATTTTTACCAAAATTCTCTGCAGAAATAGCAAAAAACATCCAGATTCCGTCTGGCCCTATGATGCCATATGATGACGTGTGCAGGTGCTGTAGCATGGTTCCATTTCTTCGGGGTAAATTTTGAAGCCCTTCCCCTTCACACTTGGTTTTAAGCGCCATGGGGAAGGGGTAGGGGTACAAAAATAGAATTGGTTTTGGGCCAAAGTCATACTTAAAGGGATAGTTCACCTAAACAATTAACAATACTTACCCTCAAGTGGTTTCAAAACTTTGATTTTCTTTTTTTTTGTTGAACACAAAAAATGTATATATATATTGAAGTAAAAAAAAAAACTGTAACCTTTGACTTCCATAGTAGGAAAAACAAATACAATGGAAGTAAATGGTTACAGGTTTCAAGATTTCTCAAAATACCTTCAATCGTGTTCAACAGAAGAAAGAAACTGAAAGGTTTGGAACAAGGGTGTGTAAATGATGACAGATTTTTTATTTTTGAGTGAACTACCCCTTTAAAAATGCAGTGACGTGTAAAATGAAGCAATAGTATCCTTTTAAATTGCATTTGACTATATAGTGTATATGAGTTATGAGACTTGACCATTCTATTTTTATAAAACAGCTGTCAAATAATAGTTTCTGTAAATGTCAAACGAAAAGATTTCCGTAACTATTCTGTCCGTTTAATGTACAATTCAAAATGTTCAATTATTATAAATCCAATTTTTTTTATTATTTTCACTAAATTATCATGCTAGTCCATGCATTATGGGTAGAAATAAGGGAATGAAATTGGTCATTCAAGATACACAGCAACTTAATGAATGCAGCTACGTTTAATTAAATAGTTTTATGCAGGACGGTAGAAGATACTTTGAAACTCAAGTGGTTTGACTATAGTCAGGTGCACAGGTTGTGGATCTGGGCTTGCAAACCAAAGCTTACCAGTTTGACCCCTGAGGAAGTGTGACTGGCGAACTGGAGTGTCTCAGCAGAGATCCATTTCAACACTGTCTAACTATTAGGAGATACACAATATTGGGTTGCACAAAATAAATTTAGAACATTTCCAGAACTTTGATGGAAATATAGCAAGGTCAAAACTATGGGCTAACAAAATAGCTGGATTCCCTGCCAGTTATCCTGCCCATAATAACAGGAAATGATGATAAAGTGAAACTGTTGTGACCTTCAAATACCATGCCCTTTTAAATGATATTTATATATCAGAGGAAACACCTGTTCTGACACCACCCGAGTGCTGTATTAGCTTTTTAGAGTCCAAAAATATTACGCAGGAGGAGAAAAACAAAACAAACCGCAGCAATAGTAGTTTTTAATTCATTTTTATTCTCTTTAATCATACAGATCCAAAAACGCTCAATGCAACACATTTTTTGGACTGCAATTTTGACGACAAACACTTTATCAGATCAAAATCTGCAGACTTTTGGCGGGACTCCATAAAGTTGTGCATCAAAAAGTTGACCTCCAATATAACAAAGATCTGAGGCGACCAATTTCAATACAGAGACAAATGACAAATATTTACATATTTATTATCACATTAAACACGTGTTACAGTACATCTTAGTAACAACATTAGGTCTAGCTAAATAAACAAATACTATTGGGAAGACGGATATCTCTGAATGCATCGTTTTTTACTGGGATCTCTACCAATACTCTTGCCATTGTTGGCATCAGCCTGTCAAGTAACGCTGATAAAGCAGTGCTAATTTCGTCAATGAAAATGGCTCGACACAAACAGACTCTTGACAGGTCTGATGTGCCACTGAATGCGTGCACTAACCCCCTCATACACTGAATAACCTGCGCAATCCAGTATATTATAGGACAAAAAAAAGGGATGTAGCGCACGCAACCATAGTTGCAAGAGGACTGGTCAAGTTTGTGTAAACTATAGGCAATGGAATATTTCCATTAACACTGCTATAAAATAAACTCAGCTTAACTGTGAAAGCATGGTCAGTTTGTGGTCAAGGAATTACCACCAATATTTGACAGCAGATTCAACTGGACAATTCTAAAGCGTATGAATATGGTACACAATACTGAATGGGAGAAGCATAAATGACCTTTGAAAAACTTGTTTGATTTCAGTCTGAATAGTGGTTGATGTTAGTCGCTAGAGCTGGGATGACAAAAGTGTTTATAGATCGATTCTTAGATTGTCTCTGGAATCACTTCTGAGCTTAGTTTTTACAAGAGGTGGCGCTCTAGATGAGTTTTTAACAGCAGGTGGTGCTCTAGGCTCGTTTAGGAACAGCAGGTGGCGCTCTAGGCTGGTTTTTAACAGCAGATGGCGCTCTAGGCTAGTGTTTAAACAGCAGATGCTGCTCTATGCTATAGTTTTTAAACACCAGAAGACGCTCTAGGCTCGTTTTTAACAGCAGGTGGCGCTCTAGGCTAGTGTTTAAACAGCAGATGCTGCTCTGGGCTAGTTTTTTTAATAGGAGAAGGCGCTCTAGGCTATTGTTTAACAGCAGACGCCATTCTAGGCTAATGTTTAACAGCAGATGGCGCTCTAGGCTAGTGTTTAAACAGCAGAAGGCGCTCTAGGCTAGTGTTTAAACAGCAGAAGGCGCTCTAGGCTAGAATTTAAAAGAAGATGGCACTCTAGGCTAGAGTTTAAACAGCAGAAGGCGCTCTAGGCTAATGTTAACAGCAGATGGCGCTCTGAGCTAGTGTTTAAACAGCAGAAGGCACTCTAGGCTAGAATTTAAACAGCAGAACGTTCTCGAGGCTAGTGTAAACAGCAGATGGCGCTCCAGGCTAGTGTTAAAACAGCAGAAGGTGCTATCGGCTATTGTTTAACAGCAGATTGCATTCTAGGCTAGTTTTTACAGCAGATGGCACTCTAGGCTACTGTTTAAACAGCAGGTGGCACTCTAGGCTACTGTTTTAACAGGAGATGACACTCTAGGCTAGTTTTTTTTTAATAGCAGAAGGTACTCTAGGCTAGTTTTTTAACAGCAGAGGGCGCTCTAGGCTAATTTATTTTTTTAACCGCAGAAGGCACTCAAGGCTAGTTTTTTTAACAGCAGACGATACTCCAGGCTAGTTTTTTTAACCATAGAAGGCCCTCTAGGTTAGTGTTTACCAGAAGATGGCCCTCTGGGTTAGTGTTTCACAGAAGAAGGTGATCTAGTCTAGTGTCTCACAGCAGACGCCAGTGCTCTAGGCTAGCTACAGTAGATGGTGCTCTAGACTAGTTTTTACAGTAGAAGACTATAGGCTAGTTTTAACAGCAGATGGTGTTCTAGGCTAGTTTCTAATCATACACTCTTATTGACCCTGAAGAACAACACTCTTTTGATCATGTACTATTAGTTGTCAAATGTACTTGCATAACATCTTTTCCATGGGATTACTGTAAACAGCTAAATACGAACACATTCATTTAAAGATTTTCATTAAATCTTTATGTTTATTAATGACCATTTTATGTTCAACTGGTATATGTAAGAATTGGCAGAGTGTGGATGTTCATAAAGCATACAGTGCCATCTGGTGGTAAAAAAATAAGCACACACTCGATTCGAGAGAGAATTGCAATGTAGTCAGAAAATTTGATGCAGAATTATTTCTCGATTAGCCATACAGTGATTTACTGTCCCAGCCCCCAGTCTCTTGTCGCTTGTTACATACTGGCCACTTTGGGACTCTCTTTGGCTTGACGCATTCCATAAAGCCACTTGATCACTCGAGCGTTTCTCTCGATGACGGAAACACCATAAGCAGGACGGTCGTCTTTAGCAGCTTCTTCATCCTCATCTTCACCCTCAGCTGTGTGCTCGGATGCTGGAGCACTGGCGCTACGAAGACGAGAAACAGACACAATGTCAGAACCTGGTCTTGCAAGTTCATCAATATCTGACGGGTCGAGACCACAATAATTGAAGAAGCGTTCAAGTTCTGCCCCCGCTCTTGAAAAGCAGTCACTGACATCAGATTTTGAGCGCGTCAATGACGGACGCTTCCTGGAGCTTGTGGAGGAGTGACGAGTGAAGGCTGGAGACGGAGGGGACTGAGAGTCATTTTTGGCAAGTAATGAAGCAACAGCGGGTGGAGTAAGTGGAGTGGGAGATGATAATGGTTCTGTGTTTGTTTTTGTGGAGGAAGGTAGAGATGGAGAGTTAGAAGAAGGTGAGATTAGTGCAGGGCCATTTGGTGGCTTAACAGGTCCTCGGGTGACATTTGTAACATTATGGAGTCTTTTGAAATCGAATGTTTGCTGATTTGGTTGTGTGTACGGTCTGAGCAGGCGCAGGAGTTGTGTTGGGATTGTTTGTTGAGTCGCTGAGCGGTTCTGGATTGGTGGTCTACTAGGCATCCTCATTTGAGGCAACTGCGGCCTGACATCAACTCTCCGCACCGTCATTGTGGGAGTTTCCACTGCAGGCTTTCCCTGACTTGTTAAAATTGACCCAACAGAAGTGTCCTCCAGTGTTGCAGAGATGTTCTTCGATGGGTCTACATCATCTTGAGCTTTACTAGTGCCGTTGGCTTGTGAAGAAACTACTGGAATGTTGGTGGTATCGCTAACTCCATCAATCAGTTTGCAGAGATGCTCCATGTTAAGGGGTGGAGTCTCTGCCTTGACGGGTCTAGCAGGGATCTTTCTGGATGGCTGTTGAGCCGCATTCTGGCTGTTGCTGGAGGAAGAAATCACTGGCTGCTGCTTCTTCAAAGCCACCTGCTGGCTCTTGACGTATTTGGCCTTGTCTGCCTCCAAACGTTCCACTGCACTTGGTTTGCGTGTCCCAGGAGATGATTTGACCGGACCACCAAACTCTAGGTTGCGACTTGGTGTGCCAGGAGCTGGAGCCAGCCTTGTTATTCTCCTTAGAGAGGGCTGTAGAGTGTCAGTTGACATCCTTAAAAATGAAAAACTTGCTTGGTTTCTTTTTCTCGGCACTGGCTTGCTTGGAGGTAGATGAATGGACCAGTATGCTTTCGCATTAATGCAATGAACACACTGGGTTCATGTTTTGATACCTGCGGGAACAGAAATTTTCATGACAAACAGATCATTGTAAGACTGCTTCCTTTTCTAGGTACACCCACCTCAACAACTGGTTTTATAAAGCAGATTCTTACATTTGCTGTAGGAACTGTGTGTGTGTTGCTTGTCTGCGCAAGTCAGCAACCACAATACTAAGGCGTAGTTTGTGGGTGGTTGCCAGGGCATTGCAATGTGGTTGCTAAGGTATTGTGTTTTTATAATCTGGCCAAGTAGTTATGAGTAATAATTTACCT
The DNA here is from genome assembly GCF_903798145.1 of Danio aesculapii. Classification (NCBI taxonomy): domain Eukaryota; kingdom Metazoa; phylum Chordata; class Actinopteri; order Cypriniformes; family Danionidae; genus Danio; species Danio aesculapii. The sequence continues at coordinate 5,586,057 of NC_079442.1, read as the reverse complement.
TTAATGGCCCAAGCCCACTCTAAAGTCTGTGTTGGGTTGTTTAGTCTGATGAAATGTCATGTTTTCCAGGTCCAAACACGCATTCACATTCCAAAACCCCAAAACAAAACTGCTAACATACTGTTTATTATTTATTTAAAGGGGTAGTTTACACAAAAAGTTATTATTTACTCATCCTGGTGCTGTTCTAATGCTGCTCATCCTTCTTTCTTTTTCATTTTTAAGATGCAAATATATATCAAAGAATGGTTTCATTTTTTTTTTCCCCAAACCCTATTGTACATCCCACTTGGGATACACTTCCCAAGTGGGATGTACAATAGAGTTTGGGGGAAAAAAAAAAAAAAATTTATAAACATCTGAATGTAGTTTTTATTCAGCAAAAATCCTGAACTTGATAGTTTGACTTTGTGAATGACTGTGGACTCATATGCGTCTATTAGTGAGGCAGTCCATGCTGACTTTACCAGAAAAACAACATAAATTGCGAAAAAAATTAAGATAAACAAAAATGTAACAAATTACAATCCAATTTTATCTGAGGTAAAAACCTGTTGTGTGTGTTGCAACTAGTGTTGTGATACTGGAATTCGATACTGAATTTTTAATAATGTCCATTTCTCGCTAACATTTGAGCACTGTTGAGCGCATTCTTAAACAGTACTATTTGCCACTGTGTTCACGTGCTCAACAGAAATGACTGTGATTGGCCGTGAAGGTCATCAGTTTATCAAACTCACTGCTGTTTACAGAGTGTAACCACAGATACAGGGACACTGGAGCGTTTTAAAGCTGCAAAGATCAGCTGGTTTGTCTATAAGCGGACATACGAGTGATCCTCATGGCCTTAAAACGCTCCAGTGTCCCTGTATCTTTGGTTACACTCAGTAAACAGCGTTGAGTTCGGTGAACGGATAACCTTCATGGCCAATCACAGTAAATTCTGTTGAGCACGTGAACATAATGGCAAATCAGCGCTGTTAAAGAACGTGCTCAACAGTGCTCAAATCTTAGCGGAAAAATTGATATTTATAAAATTTCAGTACCGATTGGTATCGAATTTCAGTATCGTGACAACACTAGATGCAGCAGCTAATAAAACAATAAAAAAGCAGTAACAACTGGATTAACCTGGATTAAATGAAGCTGTGGTCACACTGCACTTTTCTCCCCGTAGACTTCTATTAATACACGTGTGAATGCGTCAGACCTGAAATGCAAGTTCCTGCGACAAGTTTCGCAGTTTGCAGTGTTGGAGAGTTCAAGTTTGGTGAACTCTGACCTGTGAAATCGCATCACATGATTGCATGAGACCAATCGAAGATCAAAACATGACCTTAGACAGAAATTTAATACATGGACCAATCGCTTGCTTTTTTAATTGTCTACTCGTGTTGTTTAATCCTGCCCCTTTTCGCAGCACCGTACTATAGAATTTCGCATACTCAAACTCTAGTGACCGCAGCTTGATGACAAAATTTTCATGGTTGTTTAAACTACCCTTTAAAAGGTGTGTTTTAAGAGTTTTCATAACACGTTTAGATCATAGGTCTCAAACTCGATTCCTGGAGGGCCGCAGCTCTCCACTGTTTTGCTACAACCCTGAACAAACACAGCTAATCCAACTAATCAAGGTGTTCAAGATTACTAGAGACTATTAGGCAAGTGTGAGTAGGAGATGGTTGGAGCTAAACTATGCAGAACTGATTGAGACCATTGGTTTAGGTTGTATTGAATTGAAAAACCCTGAATCAGTAATCCTTATGTTAAGATTTAAGCAGATAAGAACTTTTTTTTTCACTAAATGAGGTCACGAGGAGTTATACAAGTAGTACCTTCATTAAAAACAATATATAACAAATAAAAAATATATCCGTTTTTGGATTCGATTATAAACCTTTCACAGCATGGCTCAGTAGTCAAACTGACTGGACAGTTGAATTGCTTTTGTCACTTATGGTTATATCCATTCAAAGCTTAAATTTGGATCACAAAATCACCACAAAACTATATATTGCGTCATGAAAATCCTGACTCCATACATGGCTAACGTCCTATCTCTTCAACAAGCTGCAAATTGGAGTTCTCACTCATGTCTGTAGCACCAACTGTATAAGACTGAATGAAATACTCATGCTCAAGGGTTTGTTCAAATCCTCAACCCAGAGTGATCGTAACAGAAATACTTCCTTTAGCAAACACTACTAATGAGCTATTTAGTCTGTTGATGTGTATTCAAGAATAGCCTGAAACCATTATGAAGCCTTTCTCAGAAGACTCCATTAGCAGTGGCTAAAAGGATACCAGTATCATCTTGAACATTAATGAAAAACAAAACAAAATACACTCTCTTAGTGTGTGTTTGCATATGTACACTTGTTCTCTTAGTTTAGACTGGAAAAACAAAACATTTTTAATCATGTGGTGGTAGTTTTATCACCTGATATCTGATGTTTCATCTGTTTAGCTGTGCCTTTACTGAATGAGCACTGTGCTACGTCTACTTTCTTTCATTTTTAATTCCTTTTAAAACCTGTTTTAACACATTTTAATCTGTTTTTAATCGTTTCTACTCTTTGTTTTTATTCTTTTGTTTCTTTTATTGAGGTTTATGTAAAGCACTTTGAATTAACATTGTGTATGAAATGTGCAATATAAATATACTTGCCTTGCCTAATGAAGTGCTTATAAAATACATAAAGGTAATAAACAAGTGCAATTGATGAATTAAATAGCATCAACCCAACTGAGAATAAAAGTGACAAACTAAAAGTCATTTCTATAGAATGACCCATTAACTGAACCAGGTATACACACCCTTGACTGATTTTATTTCCCCTGAATATGTAATTGAATACTGCCTAATGTTACTGTAAAACACACTGAAAACTATTTCAATGCTCCATTCATCAAATCAGCATCGCACAATGAAAACATTTATCTGGGACCGTGACACTTTTTACATGCTCACCCAGGAATGTGACCTCCGGTGGAAAGTAACACTGAAGTCACTGGTTAACCCAAGGGACTTTCTAAATGCATCACACGGGATATTTACCCTTTAGTTGTGTTAATAAATGACACCAGTCCTTCTTTTACCATATAACTGAAGACACTTTCACTTAGGCTCAGGAAATGTACATACCAGCTCACATTCCTTCAACATGTAGCCTGCGCTCCACCTCAGGTTAAAGTGCAAATTTCCTGTCTTTTATGATCTGTACATTGGTATTACACTTGTTCATACTCTTCTCTCCTGTTGACTTATGGATCAAAAATGACTCATGCACCATTTTAACAGCAGAAAAACAAAATTTTTTTCCATCTTGAAATTTGATGACTTTTTTTTTTTAAATAACCCAAACATTATAATAAAAATTAATCATTTCCTATTTTTATGAAGGCTGTACATATTTATGGAAAAATTGTTGTCCTTTGCGACAATTTTGACAGAGTTAAGTTAGCAAGTAAGTTATTTTCGCACATTCAGACTTTCTCCTTAATAAACTCTCCTTTGTAAACTCTACATAGTGAAATCACATTAGCAGCCAATGACTATCAAAGTAGCACAACATTGTTTACAGTCAATTAAATCGTGCTTATGTTGTTTTGAAGTCATACTTGCATGCAATTTTAGACTGAATATTCAAAGTATAGCATGATAAACAATATACGGACCGTGTCACAAGTTGCCACTGTTAAAAAAGAAAATGAACCAATGTGTGAATATAAAACCAACTTTACCTCAATAACTATATAGGCAACGTCTCACAAGTTGTCACTTTAAAAAAAAATTAACGAATGTGTGAATATAAAACTAACCTTACCCCAACAGCAATATACAGACAATGTCAGAAGTCGTCACCGTTCAAAAATGAACAAATGTGCGAATATAAAACTAAATTTACCTCAATACCAATACAGGGATAGTGTCAAAAAAGTCAATGTTCAAAAATTAATAAATGTGTGAATATAAAACCAACTTTACCTCAATAAATATACATGTAATGCTTTACAAGTTGTCACTGTTCAAATATGAATGAGCGAATATAAAACCAACTTTACCTCAATAACAATAAAGAGACAATGTCACAAGTTGTCAAAATTTTAAAAAATGAGCGAATATTAAACCAACTTTACCTCAATAACAATATAAGGAATGTCTCACAAGTTGTCAATGTTAAAAAATAAATAAACGTTCAAATATAAAACCAACTTGATTCAATAACAATAGAGACTGTGTGACAAGCTGTCGATGTTAAAAACTGAACATGTGTGAATATAAAACCAACTTTACTTCAATAACTATATAGGGACTGTATCACAAGTTGTCACTATTAAAATAAAAATGAACAATTGTACGAATAATAACTAACTTTACCTCAGTAACAATATAGGGACAATGTCACAAGTTGTCACTATTTCAAAAAAATGAACAAATGCGCGAATATTAAACCAACTTTACCTCAATAACAATACAATGAACGTCTCACAAGTTGTCAATGTTAAAAAATGAATAAATGTTTGAATATAAAACCAACTTAATTCAATAACAATATCTGGAGCGTGTCACAAGTTGTCACTATTTTTAAAAAAAAATGAACGAATGTGTGAATATAAAACTAACTTTACCTCAATAAGAATGTCACAAGTTGTCACTGTTCAAAAATGAACAAATTATGCAAATATAAATCCAACTTTACCTAAATAACTATATAAAGACAGTTTCACAAATTGTCACCGTTAAAAATGCAAATGAATGTCATAAGTTGACACTGTTCAAATATAAACAAATGTGCGAATATAAAACCAATTATGCCTCAATAACAATATAGGGAACATCTCACAAGTTCTCTGTTAAGATAATGAATGAATGTTTGAATAATACTTAACTCAATAATAATATAGGGACAGCATCACAAGTTGTCACTGTTCAAAAATGAAAGAATGCACAAATGTAAAACTAACTTTACCTCAATAACAATACAGGGAGCGTGTTACAAGTTATCTATATTAAAAAAATAATGAATGTGCGAATATAAAACCAATAACTATATAGGGGCCGTCTCAAGTTGTCAATGCTTATATATAAAAAAAACAACAACGAATATGCGAATATAAAACCTACTTTACCTCTATAACTGTATAGGTAATGTCTCAAATTTGTCACAAGTTGTTACTGTTCAAAAATGAACAAATGTGCTAATATTAAACTAACTTTACCTCAATAAGAATATATGTCACAAGTTGTCACTGTTCAAAAATGAAAATGTGTGAATATAAAACCAACTTTACCTCAATAACTATATAGGGACTGTATCACAAGTTGTCACTATTAAAAAAAATGAACAAATGCGTGAATATTAAACCAACTTAACTCAATTACAATATAGGGATAACGTCACAAGTTGTCACTGTTAATTAAAATTAATTAATGTTCTTATATAAAACCAACTTTACCTCAATAATTTTAAACACAAAAACTACTCCAACACACATTAAGGCCTACTATCTTACTAAAACGTTTACACTTGTGCAGGTACTTTTAGCATTTGAAAATATAGATTTTACTTTAGTCAAAAACGAGAATTGCCCACTGAGTAAACATTGATGGAAAACCTCCACACTGATGAGGGAAAACCTAAACATTCACAGTTTGTGACGAAGATTAGGTGGTTTCTTTATACAAAATCCAAATTTAAGTATTGAATTTAATTTTAGCTGCTTTATGTAGAGGTTTATTGAAGGCGGGTAATTTTTAGATACAAATGAAGAATGCATAGCAAAATCTAAGACAACATGGAGGATTAATCCATCAAAAAATAAATCAATCGATCTTCCTGGCCTCACTCTTCTTTTTTTCAATAGCATTTCTGCCAGTTTTAGAAACAAACTAAACACTCTTATACGTTAAGATATAAAGCAAATATGAATTCAACCCCTTGAGGCATGAGAAAAATTCAGGTCAGCGAATAAATGGGACACAAGATTTGACTTACAGATTGTCGGGACGGGGCACAACATGTCTCTACATGATCCTGGATTATGTCTAGAATCACAACAACAGTTATGAGGAATTAGAATGAGAAACAGACAGACAACAGAGTGAAGAAAGTGTATAAGCAACGTTGTTTGAAGATATAGACTGCACTGAAACACCAATTAAACACACACACGCAGCCAAACACCTACCTGTGTCTCCTCAGAAACGCCACAGCACTGGATTCCTCTGAAGTTTAGTGAGTCCGAATATAACCTGTAACGTCTGTATTCTTTTAAAAATGTCTGACAACAGTAAAGCACAGGACAGATGGTGGACGCGTGTGTTTGTATTTTAAGAAGAAAGTAAAACTTGCCTGACCGGTTTGACTCTCTCCTCACACACACTCCTCCTGCCTTTTTTCTTGCTCCATCCAATCAGAAACTCATTACAGAAGCAGGAAGTGTGTGCCGTGTGAGCCAACCCAACTGATAACATACACACAAAACTTTTTCCTTGAGAACATTCTCGTGCCACCTTTTGTCTGCTATGAAGGTAAATCAGTTGCAAAACTCGAGAGCTTGCAAATGTAAATGTGAGCACTTGTGATAATAATATTTGTATGTGTATGTTGAAATGTACACTCACAGCTCTGATGTGAACAGCTGAATCCCTCGATTTGCACACACACACAACAATCCACACACTTGTGTTTTGAATTGGAAGTTGCAGATTAATAGTTGTGTATTTGTAAAATGTCATTCACAAATACAAAATGACAGACACACGTGTGCACGGCAAATTTGATTGCATCTTTGCTCTACAACCACAGGTCGGCACTCACAACCTCTCAGATTCGTCAGTACAACTACAAATCTCCCGCGCTCTGACTTTTGCTACACATCTCCCGCCATCTCTGTAGCAGAACTCATCTGTGCACTTGCAAATGCAGATGCGCGAGCAGCGCGGGGCGGGGGAGGGGCGGGGCAGGTGTAAAGCTGTTTGATTGGCTGATACCTGACCAATGAACAATGCCAGCAGCCAACAGGACTGAGGTGCAAAAGAATCATTTCCCACGATTATTTTATTATTTAGGGTTTATTTCAATTCTTTTCTGAAGAGATTCTTGTTAAAAATCATTAATCTGCGGAAATGTACATACCAGTAAAAGAGCAGCAAAGCCAGTTTATTGGCTAGAGCCAGCCAATGAGATGGGGCGACACAGGGCAGCTCACGTTGTTGGAGGCCTCGAGCAATCAGAGGGTAAGTTATGATTTTTAATAATCATCTATATGTTCAATACTGTTAGCTAAGCTAAGGACTATGCTAGGTGCTTCTCTAGTTTGTTTTTTATATAAGAAACAGTTATGAGTTATGTAGGAGTTGCTTTCAATCATGTTATATGGTTCTAAAAAAATTCGATTCAACCCACATGAAATAAGAAGTTGTAATAGTATTTATAGTAAATAATATTACATTTTTGAACCATACTAACTATAGTAAACTGTATTATACTGTATATATTGCAGTATCTGCAACTTTGTTAATGAATGCAACAGCACACTAGTATAAACTAGCATGAACTTTAATAAATTGAAGTATATTCACACACACACACACACACACACACACACACACACACACACACACACACACACACGAACACACACACTCACACACATTAATAGCAATTAAAAATAACACTAGGCGTTTCAGTTTCTCACAGATCATACCGGTTTTTGTTATAATAACCTGCATCATATCTGTCTATCCATCTATCTATTTACATGTTTGTGTAGTGTGTCCTTTATATCACTTTTTTAATTATGAACGTTACTAACTATAGGTTATTTTCAGTTTCCTGTAAGGATGGAGTGACAGGAGAGATCAGCCTGTTTCAAGTCGATGACTAACTCAGAGAAGCTGCATAGCTTGAATAGGATGTTATTTATGCTAAAGATGACATGATGATCTAGCTCATCTACAAACACTTCAAAATGATTCAGATCATTTAAGAGGAAGCCGACCATTTATTTTCTCTTTTTACCTGCCAAGATGACTACAGATTTGAACAAAACACACACTCACCCACACACACACAACTTTTATTTTGATAATTGTTTATTGTAGTATTTTTACACTTTACTGTAAGGCAGGGGTGTCAAACTCACTTCCTGGAGGGCCGTAACCCTGCATGTTTTTAGTTTCAACCCTGCTTCTACACACTTAAGTGAAAGTTTCAAACAAACCTGAAGGACTCAATTAGTTTGATCAGGTGTGTTTAATTAGGGTTAGAACTAAACTTTGTATAGCTGCAGCCCTCCAGGAACTGAGTTTGACACCTGTGCTGTAAGGGAAATGTTTAACATTAATTTGTCAAATAAAATTTTCAGTGCAAACGTCTAGTTACTTGTATTTAAATATTTCAGGGTTTTTCCTTGTTCATAATGAGATGGAGGTGGTAAATCCAACTTCATCATTACCCATCAAATGTTATCTCCTCTTTAATCCTTTGCTCAAGCCTTTACTAATGGTCAGAATGCAAGCCATTGTGTAAAGCTGGTTGATGCTCGCTGTAATAGAGAGAGATGATGACTGTTCAGCTTATGTTGCTTAACCCTGCAGATGAGATGCTCAAAGTGGACCCTCAGCCGAGCGATGGACACTGTCTCCCTCACCTAGTTGCTCTTCCTTTGAACACACATATCATGTTGAAGGATGCAAGTTGTGGACCTAAATCAGATGTAATGCATGTAGATGTATAAATCAGAAAGAAATGAAACTGCTTTAAAATGTATTAGGTTTTACATATAAATTCGTGTTCTTAACAGATTTGTTTCAACTTGATATTTGCATAATAAATGACATTAGAATGTTTAGTTTTAAACAGATAGCTATATTTCAATTTTATCAAATTTAAGCTATATATATATGTTATTTTTTGAAGTATACTTCAATTTATTAAAGTTCATGCTAGTTTATACTAGTGTGCTGTTGCATTCATTAACAAAGTTGCAGATACTGCAATATATACAGTATAATACAGTTTACTATAGTTAGTATGGTTCAAAAATGTAATATTATTTACTATAAATACTATTACAACTTCTTATTTCATGTGGGTTGAATCGAATTTTTTTAGAACCATATAACATGATTGAAAGCAACTCCTACATAACTCATAACTGTTTCTTATATAAAAAACAAACTAGAGAAGCACCTAGCATAGTCCTTAGCTTAGCTAACAGTATTGAACATATAGATGATTATTAAAAATCATAACTTACCCTCTGATTGCTCGAGGCCTCCAACAACGTGAGCTGCCCTGTGTCGCCCCATCTCATTGGCTGGCTCTAGCCAATAAACTGGCTTTGCTGCTCCTTTACTGGTATGTACATTTCCGCAGATTAATGATTTTTAACAAGAATCTCTTCAGAAAAGAATTGAAATAAACCCTAAATAATAAAATAATCGTGGGAAATGATTCTTTTGCACCTCAGTCCTGTTGGCTGCTGGCATTGTTCATTGGTCAGGCATCAGCCAATCAAACAGCTTTACACCTGCCCCGCCCCGCGCTGCTCGCGCATCTGCATTTGCAAGTGCACAGATGAGTTCTGCTACAGAGATGGCGGGAGATGTGTAGCAAAAGTCAGAGCGCGGGAGATTTGTAGTTGTACTGACGAATCTGAGAGGTTGTGAGTGCCGACCTGTGGTTGTAGAGCAAAGATGCAATCAAATTTGCCGTGCACACGTGTGTCTGTCATTTTGTATTTGTGAATGACATTTTACAAATACACAACTATTAATCTGCAACTTCCAATTCAAAACACAAGTGTGTGGATTGTTGTGTGTGTGTGCAAATCGAGGGATTCAGCTGTTCACATCAGAGCTGTGAGTGTACATTTCAACATACACATACAAATATTATTATCACAAGTGCTCACATTTACATTTGCAAGCTCTCGAGTTTTGCAACTGATTTACCTTCATAGTCTGCAGTCGTCAAGTGCTGTTGGACTCATAAGGAAAAGAAACTTTGAGGCCGTTTCACATCAAATGATTTGCTACTTATTTATTGTTATAAGACAACGTTATACTTAAACTTTGATTCAAATTCTAACCTGTTTATTTTGCCATTATTTATTAATTTGTTTACTAAAACGAGAAGTAGAATAATAAAATCAGCCAATGTGGGGGAAAAAGACAATGCTGTTTCTTTATATCATTAAAAAATAAACTGTATACATAATCATTAATATTTATTTTATTAATATTCGTTTATAAATATTAAATTATATGAATGTATATAATTATATTTATTATATTCATTACTATTAATTTATATATATATATATATATATATATATATATATATATATATATATATATATATATATATATATATATATATAATGTTTATGAAAGATTTTATAAATAAGGTAAATCTATTCATTTCTTCATGAGATTAAACACTGTTTAACCATTCATATTTATTTTATGCATATTCATATTTATCCATTTCTGTACATAATTAAAACAAATAAAATGTAGTATATTTGGCTATTTAACTTTATTAACCCAATGCATCCATAAATGTGTGAATCTTGTTACGTTTTATTAAAAAAAAAAAAAAAAAACTTAACCACTTTTATACTTTTTTTATTTATATAAATACGTCCAACCTTGAGGCAGATGGGCTACAGCAGCACAGGACCACACCGGGTGCCACTCCTGTCAGCTAGGACAGGATACACACACACACACACACACACACAGGTCACTTTATTAGGTTACACCTTACTAGTACCAGGTTAGACATACCTTTTGCCTTCAAAACTGCCTTAATCCTTCATGGCATAGACTCAACAAGATACTGGAAATATTCCTCAGAGATTTCGGTCCATATTGACATGATCGAATCACGCAGTTGCTGCAGATTTGTTGGCTGCACATCTATGATGCGAATCTCTCGTTCCACCACATCCCAATGGTGCTCTATTGGATTGAGCTCTGGTGACTGTGAAGGCCGTTTGAGTACAGTGAACTCATTGTCATGTTCAAGAAACCAGTCTGAGATGATTTGCGCTTTATGACATGATGGGTACACTGTGGTCATAAAAGGGATGGATCCATGCTTTCATGGTGTTGACGCTAAATTCTGACCCGACCATCCGAATGTCGCAGCAGAAATGGAGACTCATCAGACCAGACAACGTTTTTCCAATCTTCTATTGTCCAAATTTGGTGAGCCTGTGTGAATTGTAGCTTCAGTTTCCTGTTCTTGGCTGACAGGAGTGGCACCTGTCTTCTGCTGCTGTAGCCCATCCGCCACAAGGTTGGATGTGTTGTGCGTTCACAGATGCTCTTCTGCAGATCTCGGTTGTAACGAGTGGTTGTTTGAGTTACTGTTGCCTTTCTATCAGCTCGAACCAGTCTGGCCATTCTCCTCTGACCTCGCTCATTGGATATTTTCTGTTTTTCAGACCATTCTCTGTTAGACCATTCTCTTGAGATGGTTGTGCGTGAAAGTCCCAGCAGATTAGCAGTTTCTGAAATACTCAGACCAGCCCGTCTGGCACATGCCACGGTCAAAGTCACTTAAATCACTTTTCTTTCCCATTCTGATGCTCGGTTTGAACTGCAACAGATTGTCTTGACCATGTTGCTGCCATGTGATTGGCTGTTTAGAAATTTGCGTTAACGAGCAGTTGATAGCTGTACCTAATAAAGTGGCCGGTGAGTAATTGATTTGTTAAAAAGCTTAATAACAACAAGAAAGAAGAGCAACAATTAGGTTCAAGTGTTTTATTTTTTCCCATTTAAAAAGAAAACTTTTTAAAAGTTTCTAAATTATATTAAGCCAGAAAGCATCTCGAGGAGAATATAAAACCATCACCTTGTTTATAAAAATACAATTCTAGCATACAATCGTTTGATCTCTATTGTGTAAAACACACAGTGAAGTCGTGTGTCTTTTTTAAGCTCTCATTTACACATAGAGAGGTTTCACGTGTCAATATTTACATATAATACAGTCAATGAGGATGATATTTTCTTTCCCACATTGTTACGAGACGGCCTGCAGTTTTGACTAAATGCGATAACACAACAACACTGTATTTGCATGTCAAAAAGTTTCACTTCTTGAACATTTAACAAGTGCAAATTACACAGTCCTTTCAAAACAAGTCCAACGAGCAACAGCTTTTCACGTGTTAAAGTAGTCTGGTTTAGACTTAGCACTTAAAATGGTATCTTGTACTATGGCTTTATATGGGATTTGGGTTTTTGTGGGTTAAATAAAATTAAAAGTGATTTGAAACGGGCTCTGCCGAATAACTGGAACGATCTTTACTCACATATTGAATATAGGATGAATGTTTTGTCAAAATGTACAATATTTACTGTACTAGGAACAGCATCCCAATCAAAACTGAATTCTGTGATCTTGTTTTCAATATTTCGCCAAAAACATCTGTTGATACGAACCTGGAATATTCACGAATATAAGAATCCCAGACTGACTTTCATCTCTTAAGAGTGCAACAGTAATTAAACCTCCCATTCATTTTCTCCACAGCGAATTAGATTTTTAACAATAACTGATTCCCTTTAAAGGGATAGTTCTCCCAAAAATAAAACCTTTCAAACCTTTACAAGTTCCTTTCTTCTGCTGAACACAGAAGATGATATTTTGAAGAAAGCAAAATGCTTGTAACCATTGACTTCCATCGGAAAAATAAATAGTATGGAAGTCAATGGTTACAGGTTATCAGTATTTTTCAAAATATCTTCTTTTGTGTTCAACAGAAGAAAGAACTACATAAAGATGAGTAATGATGACAGAATTTAGATTTTTGGGTGAACTATCCCTTTAAAAACAGACATGTGAGCGATGAGCTTGTTAATCATGTTTAATAGCGCAGAAAACTACATTACCCATGATGCTGTACAGACAATCCACCAATCAGAAAACTTGATCGAGCAAAATGTGCTGCTAAGTAACTGAGACTTTTATTTTAGTATGTTGATGTACTTCCAATTAAAACAAAATATTGGGTAGGGGGCGGGAATTTCTTTTTGCGTATCATCCCATCATAGCAAATGAATGGTAAGAGGGGTGTGGTTAATGCCAAACTCAAATCTTCTGAAGATTTGTCCTACCTTGTCAAATTACCTCCCATTCAATAAGTAGGTAGCACATTTTGATGATACGATAGGCTACCTATCAGATTGTAGATTATCAGACAGTGTAAATTCTAATGTGGAGTAGTGTGATATGAAGCTGTAATATCACCCTAACCTACCTAATCCCTAACCTTAACCTCAGAACCATTCAAATAGTGTTGGTAGCATATTCTGATGGGTAGGATCAAATGTGAGGACACCGGCCCTCCAAATGCAGAAGCAAACTTTTTTTTCAGTGGATAAACTCGCACAGATTAATTGTACACCGTATACAGAGAATAACAATGTGCGCTAGCAAAATAAACATTGTACAGTTTGATTTCTCACAGACTTTAAGTGCTGGGTCAACACAGCACTTTCATTGAGCTGTTTTTATGCAGTGGTCTGAGATTTTTTCATGCAGGATATTTGTTAAACATAATATGTAAAATGAAATGACAGTTAAATCTACATCTTTCGCATACATTTAGAAACAGAAGTTCTACTTTTTGCATTAGAAATGTTCCTCGGCTCAATTAATAATGATAATAATAATAATAATAATGCCAGCACCCGGATCTTGAAAGTGATATTAGATAATATTTCATCACCTCTATAAAAAAATACTGGTAGACAGATGCACAGACGGTAAGATAGAGTCTATTTTTATCATACAAAATATAACTCATAAACTTTGTTGTTGACAGAGCAGCTTGTTGGTCCAGAGAGTTGTAATGTGAGACTCTGAGTCTTCATCTCCAGGTTTTAACAGTCATTCCCACACATACAGCCAAACCAAAAAATATTCAGACACTAGATATTATATATTTATTTTCTCTAGTGGGTGTAGGACACTGTATTTTGCCATCCTCACTTATATAAATGAACTAAAGTAAACTGTGACAGTAGCTTAGCTTATCTTAGCATAGGTCATTAAATCGGATTAGATCATTAGCATCAAGTTCAAAAACGACCAATGCGTTTCTATAAAATCAAATTTAAAGCTTGACTCTTCTGACTGACATTATGCAGTGCTTTGAAAATAGTCCCCAGATGGGTAACTGCCAACGTGACCTAGCTTTTATATTCGTGAATTCAGACTGCAGAGTCGCGCATTTCTAATTAGGTCGTAACTTCATTCAGCTCCCTTTTAGCCAAAGACGTCTGCAGTTGGCATTAAAGCAGTGTGGTGTACGGTAAAAGTTAAGTTTTCTATTTTTGGACTTGAATTTTGCATCCTATCGCAAAACACAACATGTTTATTATTGCAGCCTGTCTTTTTTGTAAGCGGGGACCCGTGTGACGTCATGCGAGACGTAGGTTGGTAATTGGTCTATAGAGTTTAATGACAGAACTTTGTATTTATGTGACATTAGTAAGATTAATTTATTTTACTACCATTTTATGAATTATAGTGAATAAAGTGTGATAATACAAATCAAATCATGTAGTGACCATGTGTAAATTAAGTTTTAAATCTTCGCTTTAGTAATTTACATTAAGTCAATTCATGCGTGAAGAGGCGAATTACCATCGCACGGTGCAAATGACACAGAATTCACCTCAATCGCCTTTACTGAGCAAGTTCATATGACTTAACTCAAACTGAAAATATGTGCGAGGTGAAAAACATCCCGTGAGGAAACCAGAGCAAGTGATATTGTGTTCTGTGTGAACCCAGCATTAGAGTTTCATGACAGAACTTTGTATTTATCTGACTTTATTAAGATGAATTTGTTTCACCTGATTGATGGAGTTCAATTTTTAACCATTACTGATACCTTTTAAAGGGATAGTTCACTCAAAAATAAAAATTTAACTAATTTAAAGGATAAATTTGTTTTACTAACATTTCCTTGACTATAAAGTGTGATAATATGAGAACTGAAGTGAATGTTATCTGAATGAATTTTGGTTTGACTGTACGTCTCGGTCTCAGGACAGTATGCAGTTCTTGTCCTTGTCTTTTTGGCCGAGACTCTGCGTCCTCCTCCTCCTCCTGAAGCTTCCTCTCCGGC